>NW_027175363.1:1573002-1887602 GCF_028021215.1 Eschrichtius robustus
CAATGATCCATGACCACATTCATCACAATGCTTCATGACCACTGTCATCACAATGCTCGATGACCCTTGTCATCACAATGCTCCATGCCGTTGTCATCAGAATGCTCCTTGGCCCCTCTAATCACAATGGTCCATGCCCTTTTTATCACAATGCTCCAGAATTCTTGTCATCATAATTCCATGGCCGTGTCATAACAATGCCCCATGACCCCTGTCATCACAATGTTCCATGTCCCCTATCATCCCAGTGCTCCATGATATCTTTCTTCACAATTCTAGAGGACCACTGTCATCACAATGCCCCATGACACCTGTCTTCACATGTCGCCATTGCCCTTGTCATCGCAATGCTCCATGAACCGTGTCATCACAATATTCCAGGACACTTTTCGTCACAATGATCCTTGACCACATTCATCTGAATACTCCATGGCCTATGTATTCGCAATTTTTCATGGCCCCTGAAATCAAATTGTTCCACGTTCCATTTCTAAAAATGCTCCATGACCACTGTCAACACAATGTCCCATGATGCCTGTCAACACAATGCTCCATTGCCCGTTGCATCACTATGCTCCATGATCACTGTCATCAAATGTTCTAGAACAATTGTCATCACAATGCTCCATGTCCCCTTTCATCACTATGCTCCATGATTCCTGTCATCACAATGTTCTAGAACAATTGTCATCACAATGCTCCATGACCCCTGTAATCACAATGCTCCATTCCCTTTTCATCACAGTGCTACAGAATTCTGGTCATCACAATATTCCATAACCGTGTCATCACAATGCTCTATGACCCCTGTCATCACAATGCTCCACGACACTTGTCATCACAATGATGCATGACCACATTCATCACAATGCTTCATGACCACTGTCATCACAATGCTCGATGACCCTTGTCATCACAATGCTCCATGGCGTTGTCATCAGAATGCTACTTGGCCCCTCTAATCACAATGGTCCATGCCCATTTTATCACAATGTTCCAGAATTCTTGTCATCATAATGCTCCATGGCGGTGTCATCACAAAGCCACATGACCCCTGTCATCACAATGCTCCATGGCCCCTGTCATCCCACTGCTCCATGATATCTTTCTTCACAATTCTAGAGGACCACTGTCATCAAAATGCCCCATGACACCTGTCTTCACATTTCGCCATGGCCGTTGTCATCGCAATGCTCCATGAACCGTGTCATCACAATATTCCAGGACACTTTTTGTCACAATGATCCTTGACCATATTCATCTGAATACTCCATGGCCTATGTATTCACAATTTTTCATGGCCCCTGAAATCAAATTGCTCCATGTTCCCTTTCTAACAATGCTCCATGACCACTGTCAACACAATGTCCCATGACGCCTGTCATCACAATGCTCCATGGCCCCTTTCATCACTATGCTCCATGATCCCTGTCATCACAATGTTCTAGAACAATTGTCATCACAATGCTCCATGATCCCTGTAATCACAATGCTCCATTCCCTTTTCATCACAGTGCTACAGAATTCTGGTCATCACAATATTCCATACCCGTGTCATCACAATGCTCTATGACCCCTGTCATCACAATGCTCCACGACACTTGTCATCACAATGATCCATGACCACATTCATCACAATGCTTCATGACCACTGTCATCACAATGCTCCATGCCGTTGTCATCAGAATGCTCCTTGGCTCCTCTAATCACAATGGTCCATGACCTTTTTATCACAATGCTCCAGAATTATTGTCATAATAATGTTCCCTGGCCGTGTCATCACAATGCCCCATGACCCCTGTCATCACAATGCTCCATGGCCTCTTTCATCCCAGTGCTCCATGATATCTTTCTTCACAATTCTAGATGACCACTGTCATCACAATGCCGCATGACACCTGTCTTTACATTTCGCCATGGCCCTTGTCATCGCAATGCTCCATGAACCGTGTCATCACAATATTCCAGGACACTTTTCGTCACAATGATCCTTGACCACATTCATCTGAATACTCCATGGCGTATGTATTCGCAATTTTTCATGGCCCGTGAAATCAAATTGTTCCTGTTACCTTTCAAAACAATGCTCCATGACCACTGTCAACACAATGTCCCATGACGCCTGTCAACACATTGCTCCATTGCCCCTTTCATCACTATGCTCCATGATCCCTGTCATCACAATGTTCTAGAACAATTGTCATCACAATGCTCCATGACCCCTGTAATCACAATGCTCCATTCCCTTTTCATCACTGTGCTACAGAATTCTGGTCATCACAATATTCCATAACCGTGTCATCACACTGCTCTATGACCCCTGTCATCACAATGCTCCACCACACTTGTCATCACAATGATCCATGACTACATTCATCACAATGCTTCATGACCACTGTCATCAAAATGCTCGATGACACTTGTCATCACAATGCTCCATGCCGTTGTCATCAGAATGCTCCTTGGCCCCTCTAATCACAATGGTCCATGACCTTTTTATCACAATGCTCCAGAATTCTTGTCATCATAATGTTCCATGGCCGTGTCATCACAATGCCCCATGAACCCTGTCATCACAATGCTCCATGGCCCCTGTCATCCCAGTGCTCCATGATATCTTTCTTCACAATTCTAGATGACCACTGTCATCACAATGCCGCATGACACCTGTCTTCAACTTTCGCCATGGCCCTTGTCATCGCAATGCTCCATGAACCGTGTCATCACAATATTCCAGGACACTTGACGTCACAATGATCCTTGACCACATTCATCTGAATACTCCATGGCCTATGAATTCACAATTGTTCATGGCCCCTGAAATCAAATTGCTCCATGTTCCCTTTCTAACAATGCTCCATGACCACTGTCAACACAATGTCCCATGAAGCCTGTCATCACAATGCTCCATGGCCCCTTTCATCACTATGCTCCATGATCCCTGTCTTCACAATGTTCTAAACAATTGTCATCACAATTCTCCATGACCCCTGTAATCACAATGCTCCATTCCCTTTTCATCACAGTGCTACAGAATTCTGGTCATCACAATATTCCATAACCGTGTCATCACAATGCTCTATGACCCCTGTCATCACAATGCTCCACGACACATGTCATCACAATGATGCATGACCACATTCATCACAATGCTTCATGACCACTGTCATCACAATGCTCGATGACCCTTGTCATCACAATGCTGCATGGCGTTGTCATCAGAATGCTACTTGGCCCCTCTAATCACAATGGTCCATGCCCATTTTATCACAATGTTCCAGAATTCTTGTCATCATAATGCTCAATGGCGGTGTCATCACAAAGCCACATGACCCCTGTCATCACAATGCTCCATGGCCCCTGTCATCCCACTGCTCCATGATATCTTTCTTCACAATTCTAGAGGACCACTGTCATCCCAATGCCCCATGACACCTGTCTTCACATTTCGCCATGGCCCTTGTCATCGCAATGCTCCATGAACCGTGTCATCACAATATTTCTGGACACTTTTCGTCACAATGATCCTTGACCACATTCATCTGAATACTCCATGGCCTATGTATTCAGAATTTTTCATGGCCCCTGAAATCAAATTGCTCCATGTTATCTTTCTAACAATGCTCCATGACCACTGTCAACACAATGTCCCATGATGCCTGTCAACACAATGCTCCATTGCCCGTTGCATCACTATGCTCCATGATCACTGTCATCACAATGTTCTAGAACAATTGTCATCACAATGCTCCATGACCCCTGTAATCACAATGCTCCATTCCATTTTCATCACTGTGGTATAGAATTCTGGTCATCACAATATTCCATAACCGTGTCATCACAATGCTCTATGACCCCTGTCATCACAATGCTCCACGACACTTGTCATCACAATGATGCATGACCACATTCATCACAATGCTTCATGACCACTGTCATCACAATGCTCCATGCCGTTGTCATCAGAATGCTCCTTGGCCCCTCTAATCACAATGGTCCATGACCTTTTTATCACAATGCTCCAGAATTCTTGTCATAATAATGTTCCCTGGCCGTGTCATCACAATGCCCCATGACCCCTGTCATCACAATGCTCCATGGCCCCTGTCATCCCAGTGCTCCATGATATCTTTCTTCATAATTCTAGATGACCACTGTCATCACAATGCCGCATGACACCTGTCTTCACATTTCGCCATGGCCCTTGTCATCGCAATGCTCCATGAACCGTGTCATCACAATATTCCAGGACACTTTTCGTCACAATGATCCTTGACCACATTCATCTGAATACTCCATGGCGTATGTATTTGCAATTTTTCATGGCACCTGAAATCAAATTGCTCCATGTTACCTTTCAAAACAATGCTCCATGACCACTGTCAACACAATGTCCCATGACGCCTGTCAACACATTGCTCCATTGCCCCTTTCATCACTATGCTCCATGATCCCTGTCATCACAATGTTCTAGAACAATTGTCATCACAATGCTCCATGACCCCTGTAATCACAATGCTCCATTCCCTTTTCATCACTGTGCTACAGAATTCTGGTCATCACAATATTCCATAACCGTGTCATCACAATGCTCTATGACCCCTGTCATCACAATGCTCCACCACACTTGTCATCACAATGATCCATGACTACATTCATCACAATGCTTCATGACCACTGTCATCACAATGCTCGATGACCCTTGTCATCACAATGCTCCATGCCGTTGTCATCAGAATGCTCCTTGGCCCCTCTAATCACAATGGTCCATGCCCTTTTTATAACAATGCTCCAGAATTCTTGTCATCATAATTCCATGGCCGTGTCATCACAATGCCCCATGACCCCTGTCATCACAGTGTTCCATGTCCCCTATCGTCCCAGTGCTCCATGATATCTTTCTTCACAATTCTAGAGGACCACTGTCATCACAATGCCCCATGACACCTGTCTTCACATTTCGCCATTTCCCTTGTCATCTCAATGCTCCATGAACCGTGTCATCACAATATTCCAGGACACTTTTCGTCACAATGATCCTTGACCACATTCATCTGAATACTCCATGGCCTATGTATTCGCAATTTTTCATGGCCCCTGAAATCAAATTGCTCCACGTTCCCTTTCTAAAAATGCTCCATGACCACTGTCAACACAATGTCCCATGATGCCTGTCAACACAATGCTCCATTGCCCGTTGCATCACTATGCTACATGATCACTGTCATCAAATGTTCTAGAATAATTGTCATCACAATGCTCCATGACCCCTGTAATCACAATGCTCCATGCCCTTTTCATCACTGTGGTACAGAATTCTGGTCATCACAATATTCCATAACCGTGTCATCACAATGCTCTATGACCCCTGTCATCACAATGCTCCACGACACTTGTCATCACAATGATGCATGACCACATTCATCACAATGCTTCATGACCACTGTCATCACAAAGCTCGATGACCCTTGTCATCACAATGCTCCATGCCGTTGTCATCAGAATGCTCCTTGGCCCCTCTAATATCAATGGTCCATGCCCATTTTATCACAATGCTCCAGAATTTTTGTCATCATAATGTTCCATGGCCGTGTCATCACAATGCCCCATGAACCCTGTCATCACAATGTTCCATGGCCCTTATCATCCCAGTGCTCCATGATATCTTTCTTCACAATTCTAGATGACCACTGTCATCACAATGCCCCATGACACCTGTCTTCACATTTCTCCATGGCCCTTGTCATCGCAATGCTCCATGAACCGTGTCATCACAATATTTCAGGACACTTTTTGTCACAATGATCCTTGACCACATTCATCTGAATACTCCATGGCCTATGTATTCGCAATTTTTCATGGCCCCTGAAATCAAATTGCTCCATGTTCCCTTTCTAACAATGCTCCATGACCACTGTCAACACAATGTCCCATGACGCCTGTCAGCGCAATGCTCCATTGCCCGTTTCATCACTATGCTCCATGATCCCTGTCATCACAATGTTCTAGAACAATTGTCATCACAATGCTCCATGACCCCTGTAATCACAATGCTCCATTCCCTTTTCATCACAGTGCTACAGAATTCTGGTCATCACAATATTCCATAACCGTGTCATCACAATGCTCTATGACCCCTGTCATCACAATGCTCCACGACACTTGTCATCACAATGATCCATGACCACATTCATCACAATGCTTCATGACCACTGTCATCACAATGCTCGATGACCCTTGTCATCACAATGCTCCATGCCGTTGTCATCAGAATGCTCCTTGGCCCCTCTAATCACAATGGTCCATGCCCTTTTTATCACAATGCTCCAGAATTCTTGTCATCATAATTCCATGGCCGTGTCATAACAATGCCCCATGACCCCTGTCATCACAATGTTCCATGTCCCCTATCATCCCAGTGCTCCATGATATCTTTCTTCACAATTCTAGAGGACCACTGTCATCACAATGCCCCATGACACCTGTCTTCACATGTCGCCATTGCACTTGTCATCGCAATGCTCCATGAACCGTGTCATCACAATATTCCAGGACACTTTTCGTCACAATGATCATTGACCACATTCATCTGAATACTCCATGGCCTATGTATTCGCAATTTTTCATGGCCCCTGAAATCAAATTGTTCCACGTTCCATTTCTAAAAATGCTCCATGACCACTGTCAACACAATGTCCCATGATGCCTGTCAACACAATGCTCCATTGCCCGTTGCATCACTATGCTCCATGATCACTGTCATCAAATGTTCTAGAACAATTGTCATCACAATGCTCCATGTCCCCTTTCATCACTATGCTCCATGATTCCTGTCATCACAATGTTCTAGAACAATTGTCATCACAATGCTCCATGACCCCTGTAATCACAATGCTCCATTCCCTTTTCATCACAGTGCTACAGAATTCTGGTCATCACAATATTCCATAACCGTGTCATCACAATGCTCTATGACCCCTGTCATCACAATGCTCCACGACACTTGTCATCACAATGATGCATGACCACATTCATCACAATGCTTCATGACCACTGTCATCACAATGCTCGATGACCCTTGTCATCACAATGCTCCATGGCGTTGTCATCAGAATGCTACTTGGCCCCTCTAATCACAATGGTCCATGCCCATTTTATCACAATGTTCCAGAATTCTTGTCATCATAATGCTCCATGGCGGTGTCATCACAAAGCCACATGACCCCTGTCATCACAATGCTCCATGGCCCCTGTCATCCCACTGCTCCATGATATCTTTCTTCACAATTCTAGAGGACCACTGTCATCAAAATGCCCCATGACACCTGTCTTCACATTTCGCCATGGCCGTTGTCATCGCAATGCTCCATGACCCGTGTCATCACAATATTCCAGGACACTTTTTGTCACAATGATCCTTGACCATATTCATCTGAATACTCCATGGCCTATGTATTCACAATTTTTCATGGCCCCTGAAATCAAATTGCTCCATGTTCCCTTTCTAACAATGCTCCATGACCACTGTCAACACAATGTCCCATGACGCCTGTCATCACAATGCTCCATGGCCCCTTTCATCACTATGCTCCATGATCCCTGTCATCACAATGTTCTAGAACAATTGTCATCACAATGCTCCATGATCCCTGTAATCACAATGCTCCATTCCCTTTTCATCACAGTGCTACAGAATTCTGGTCATCACAATATTCCATACCCGTGTCATCACAATGCTCTATGACCCCTGTCATCACAATGCTCCACGACACTTGTCATCACAATGATCCATGACCACATTCATCACAATGCTTCATGACCACTGTCATCACAATGCTCCATGCCGTTGTCATCAGAATGCTCCTTGGCCCCTCTAATCACAATGGTCCATGACCTTTTTATCACAATGCTCCAGAATTATTGTCATAATAATGTTCCCTGGCCGTGTCATCACAATGCCCCATGACCCCTGTCATCACAATGCTCCATGGCCCCTGTCATCCCAGTGCTCCATGATATCTTTCTTCATAATTCTAGATGACCACTGTCATCACAATGCCGCATGACACCTGTCTTCACATTTCGCCATGGCCCTTGTCATCGCAATGCTCCATGAACCGTGTCATCACAATATTCCAGGACACTTTTCGTCACAATGATCCTTGACCACATTCATCTGAATACTCCATGGCGTATGTATTTGCAATTTTTCATGGCACCTGAAATCAAATTGCTCCATGTTACCTTTCAAAACAATGCTCCATGACCACTGTCAACACAATGTCCCATGACGCCTGTCAACACATTGCTCCATTGCCCCTTTCATCACTATGCTCCATGATCCCTGTCATCACAATGTTCTAGAACAATTGTCATCACAATGCTCCATGACCCCTGTAATCACAATGCTCCATTCCCTTTTCATCACTGTGCTACAGAATTCTGGTCATCACAATATTCCATAACCGTGTCATCACAATGCTCTATGACCCCTGTCATCACAATGCTCCACCACACTTGTCATCACAATGATCCATGACTACATTCATCACAATGCTTCATGACCACTGTCATCACAATGCTCGATGACCCTTGTCATCACAATGCTCCATGCCGTTGTCATCAGAATGCTCCTTGGCCCCTCTAATCACAATGGTCCATGCCCTTTTTATAACAATGCTCCAGAATTCTTGTCATCATAATTCCATGGCCGTGTCATCACAATGCCCCATGACCCCTGTCATCACAGTGTTCCATGTCCCCTATCATCCCAGTGCTCCATGATATCTTTCTTCAAAATTCTAGAGGACCACTGTCATCACAATGCCCCATGACACCTGTCTTCACATTTCGCCATTTTCCTTGTCATCTCAATGCTCCATGAACCGTGTCATCACAATATTCCAGGACACTTTTCGTCACAATGATCCTTGACCACATTCATCTGAATACTCCATGGCCTATGTATTCGCAATTTTTCATGGCCCCTGAAATCAAATTGCTCCACGTTCCCTTTCTAAAAATGCTCCATGACCACTGTCAACACAATGTCCCATGATGCCTGTCAACACAATGCTCCATTGCCCGTTGCATCACTATGCTACATGATCACTGTCATCAAATGTTCTAGAATAATTGTCATCACAATGCTCCATGACCCCTGTAATCACAATGCTCCATGCCCTTTTCATCACTGTGGTACAGAATTCTGGTCATCACAATATTCCATAACCGTGTCATCACAATGCTCTATGACCCCTGTCATCACAATGCTCCACGACACTTGTCATCACAATGATGCATGACCACATTCATCACAATGCTTCATGACCACTGTCATCACAAAGCTCGATGACCCTTGTCATCACAATGCTCCATGCCGTTGTCATCAGAATGCTCCTTGGCCCCTCTAATATCAATGGTCCATGCCCATTTTATCACAATGCTCCAGAATTTTTGTCATCATAATGTTCCATGGCCGTGTCATCACAATGCCCCATGAACCCTGTCATCACAATGTTCCATGGCCCTTATCATCCCAGTGCTCCATGATATCTTTCTTCACAATTCTAGATGACCACTGTCATCACAATGCCCCATGACACCTGTCTTCACATTTCTCCATGGCCCTTGTCATCGCAATGCTCCATGAACCGTGTCATCACAATATTTCAGGACAATTTTTGTCACAATGATCCTTGACCACATTCATCTGAATACTCCATGGCCTATGTATTCGCAATTTTTCATGGCCCCTGAAATCAAATTGCTCCATGTTCCCTTTCTAACAATGCTCCATGACCACTGTCAACACAATGTCCCATGACGCCTGTCAGCGCAATGCTCCATTGCCCGTTTCATCACTATGCTCCATGATCCCTGTCATCACAATGTTCTAGAACAATTGTCATCACAATGCTCCATGACCCCTGTAATCACAATGCTCCATTCCCTTTTCATCACAGTGCTACAGAATTCTGGTCATCACAATATTCCATAACCGTGTCATCACAATGCTCTATGACCCCTGTCATCACAATGCTCCACGACACTTGTCATCACAATGATCCATGACCACATTCATCACAATGCTTCATGACCACTGTCATCACAATGCTCGATGACCCTTGTCATCACAATGCTCCATGCCGTTGTCATCAGAATGCTCCTTGGCCCCTCTAATCACAATGGTCCATGCCCTTTTTATCACAATGCTCCAGAATTCTTGTCATCATAATTCCATGGCCGTGTCATAACAATGCCCCATGAACCCTGTCATCACAATGTTCCATGTCCCCTATCATCCCAGTGCTCCATGATATCTTTCTTCACAATTCTAGAGGACCACTGTCATCACAATGCCCCATGACACCTGTCTTCACATGTCGCCATTGCACTTGTCATCGCAATGCTCCATGAACCGTGTCATCACAATATTCCAGGACACTTTTCGTCACAATGATCATTGACCACATTCATCTGAATACTCCATGGCCTATGTATTCGCAATTTTTCATGGCCCCTGAAATCAAATTGTTCCACGTTCCTTTTCTAAAAATGCTCCATGACCACTGTCAACACAATGTCCCATGATGCCTGTCAACACAATGCTCCATTGCCCGTTGCATCACTATGCTCCATGATCACTGTCATCAAATGTTCTAGAACAATTGTCATCACAATGCTCCATGTCCCCTTTCATCACTATGCTCCATGATTCCTGTCATCACAATGTTCTAGAACAATTGTCATCACAATGCTCCATGACCCCTGTAATCACAATGCTCCATTCCCTTTTCATCACAGTGCTACAGAATTCTGGTCATCACAATATTCCATAACCGTGTCATCACAATGCTCTATGACCCCTGTCATCACAATGCTCCACGACACTTGTCATCACAATGATGCATGACCACATTCATCACAATGCTTCATGACCACTGTCATCACAATGCTCGATGACCCTTGTCATCACAATGCTCCATGGCGTTGTCATCAGAATGCTACTTGGCCCCTCTAATCACAATGGTCCATGCCCATTTTATCACAATGTTCCAGAATTCTTGTCATCATAATGCTCCATGGCGGTGTCATCACAAAGCCACATGACCCCTGTCATCACAATGCTCCATGGCCCCTGTCATCCCACTGCTCCATGATATCTTTCTTCACAATTCTAGAGGACCACTGTCATCAAAATGCCCCATGACACCTGTCTTCACATTTCGCCATGGCCGTTGTCATCGCAATGCTCCATGACCCGTGTCATCACAATATTCCAGGACACTTTTTGTCACAATGATCCTTGACCATATTCATCTGAATACTCCATGGCCTATGTATTCACAATTTTTCATGGCCCCTGAAATCAAATTGCTCCATGTTCCCTTTCTAACAATGCTCCATGACCACTGTCAACACAATGTCCCATGACGCCTGTCATCACAATGCTCCATGGCCCCTTTCATCACTATGCTCCATGATCCCTGTCATCACAATGTTCTAGAACAATTGTCATCACAATGCTCCATGATCCCTGTAATCACAATGCTCCATTCCCTTTTCATCACAGTGCTACAGAATTCTGGTCATCACAATATTCCATACCCGTGTCATCACAATGCTCTATGACCCCTGTCATCACAATGCTCCACGACACTTGTCATCACAATGATCCATGACCACATTCATCACAATGCTTCATGACCACTGTCATCACAATGCTCCATGCCGTTGTCATCAGAATGCTCCTTGGCCCCTCTAATCACAATGGTCCATGACCTTTTTATCACAATGCTCCAGAATTATTGTCATAATAATGTTCCATGGCCGTGTCATCACAATGCCCCATGAACCCTGTCATCACAATGCTCCATGGCCCCTGTCATCCCAGTGCTCCATGATATCTTTCTTCACAATTCTAGATGACCACTGTCATCACAATGCCGCATGACACCTGTCTTCAACTTTCGCCATGGCCCTTGTCATCGCAATGCTCCATGAACCGTGTCATCACAATATTCCAGGACACTTGACGTCACAATGATCCTTGACCACATTCATCTGAATACTCCATGGCCTATGAATTCACAATTGTTCATGGCCCCTGAAATCAAATTGCTCCATGTTCCCTTTCTAACAATGCTCCATGACCACTGTCAACACAATGTCCCATGAAGCCTGTCATCACAATGCTCCATGGCCCCTTTCATCACTATGCTCCATGATCCCTGTCTTCACAATGTTCTAAACAATTGTCATCACAATGCTCCATGACCCCTGTAATCACAATGCTCCATTCCCTTTTCATCACAGTGCTACAGAATTCTGGTCATCACAATATTCCATAACCGTGTCATCACAATGCTCTATGACCCCTGTCATCACAATGCTCCATGACACATGTCATCACAATGATGCATGACCACATTCATCACAATGCTTCATGACCACTGTCATCACAATGCTCGATGACCCTTGTCATCACAATGCTGCATGGCGTTGTCATCAGAATGCTACTTGGCCCCTCTAATCACAATGGTCCATGCCCATTTTATCACAATGTTCCAGAATTCTTGTCATCATAATGCTCAATGGCGGTGTCATCACAAAGCCACATGACCCCTGTCATCACAATGCTCCATGGCCCCTGTCATCCCACTGCTCCATGATATCTTTCTTCACAATTCTAGAGGACCACTGTCATCACAATGCCCCATGACACCTGTCTTCACATTTCGCCATGGCCCTTGTCATCGCAATGCTCCATGAACCGTGTCATCACAATATTCCAGGACACTTTTTGTCACAATGATCCTTGACCACATTCATCTGAATACTCCATGGCCTATGTATTCACAATTTTTCATGGCCCCTGAAATCAAATTGCTCCATGTTCCCTTTCTAACAATGCTCCATGACCACTGTCAACACAATGTCCCATGACGCCTGTCATCACAATGCTCCATGGCCCCTTTCATCACTATGCTCCATGATCCCTGTCATCACAATGTTCTAGAACAATTGTCATCACAATGCTCCATTATCCCTGTAATCACAATGCTCCATTCCCTTTTCATCACAGTGCTACAGAATTCTGGTCATCAAAATATTCCATACCCGTGTCATCACAATGCTCTATGACCCCTGTCATCACAATGCTCCACGACACTTGTCATCACAATGATCCATGACCACATTCGTCACAATGCTTCATGACCACTGTCATCACAATGCTCGATGACCCTTGTCATCACAATGCTCCATGCCGTTGTCATCAGAATGCTCCTTGGCCCCTCTAATCACAATGGTCCATGCCCTTTTTATCAAAATGCTCCAGAATTCATGTCATCATAATGTTCCATGGCCGTGTCATCACAATGCCCCATGACCCCTGTCATCACAATGTTCCATGTCCCCTATCATCCCAGTGCTCCATGATATCTTTCTTCACAATTCTAGATGACCACTGTCATCACAATGCCGCATGACACCTGTCTTCACATTTCGCCATGGCCCTTGTCATCGCAATGCTCCATGAACCGTGTCATCACAATATTCCAGGACACTTTTCGTCACAATGATTCTTGACCACATTCATCTGAATACTCCATGGCCTATGTATTTGCAATTTTTCATGGCCCCTGAAATCAAATTGCTCCATGTTCCCTTTCTAACAATGCTCCATGACCACTGTCAACACAATGTCCCATGATGCCTGTCAACATAATGCTCCATTGCCCGTTGCATCACTATGCTCCATGATCACTGTCATCACAATGTTCTAGAACAATTTTCATCACAATGCTCCATGACCCCTGTAATCACAATGCTCCATTCCATTTTCATCACTGTGGTATAGAATTCTGGTCATCACAATATTCCATAACCGTGTCATCACAATGCTCTATGTCCCCTGTCATCACAATGCTCCACGACACTTGTCATCACAATGATGCATGACCACATTCATCACAATGCTTCATGACCACTGTCATCACAATGCTCCATGCCGTTGTCATCAGAATGCTCCTTGGCCCCTCTAATCACAATGGTCCATGACCTTTTTATCACAATGCTCCAGAATTCTTGTCATAATAATGTTCCCTGGCCGTGTAATCACAATGCCCCATGACCCCTGTCATCACAATGCTCCATGGCCCCTGTCATCCCAGTGCTCCATGATATCTTTCTTCACAATTCTAGATGACCACTGTCATCACAATGCCGCATGACACCTGTCTTCACATTACGCCATGGCCCTTGTCATCGCAATGCTCCATGAACCGTGTCATCACAATATTCCAGGACACTTTTCGTCACAATGATCCTTGACCACATTCATCTGAATACTCCATGGCGTATGTATTTGCAATTTTTCATGGCCCCTGAAATCAAATTGCTCCATGTTACCTTTCAAAACAATGCTCCATGACCACTGTCAACACAATGTCCCATGACGCCTGTCAACACATTGCTCCATTGCCCCTTTCATCACTATGCTCCATGATCCCTGTCATCACAATGTTCTAGAACAATTGTCATCACAATGCTCCATGACCCCTGTAATCACAATGCTCCATTCCCTTTTCATCACTGTGCTACAGAATTCTGGTCATCACAATATTCCATAACCGTGTCATCACAATGCTCTATGACCCCTGTCATCACAATGCTCCACCACACTTGTCATCACAATGATCCATGACTACATTCATCACAATGCTTCATGACCACTGTCATCACAATGCTCGATGACCCTTGTCATCACAATGCTCCATGCCGTTGTCATCAGAATGCTCCTTGGCCCCTCTAATCACAATGGTCCATGCCCTTTTTATAACAATGCTCCAGAATTCTTGTCATCATAATTCCATGGCCGTGTCATCACAATGCCCCATGACCCCTATCATCACAGTGTTCCATGTCCCCTATCATCCCAGTGCTCCATGATATCTTTCTTCACAATTCTAGAGGACCACTGTCATCACAATGCCCCATGACACCTGTCTTCACATTTCGCCATTTCCCTTGTCATCTCAATGCTCCATGAACCGTGTCATCACAATATTCCAGGACACTTTTCGTCACAATGATCCTTGACCACATTCATCTGAATACTCCATGGCCTATGTATTCGCAATTTTTCATGGCCTCTGAAATCAAATTGCTCCACGTTCCCTTTCTAAAAATGCTCCATGACCACTGTCAACACAATGTCCCATGATGCCTGTCAACACAATGCTCCATTGCCCGTTGCATCACTATGCTACATGATCACTGTCATCAAATGTTCTAGAATAATTGTCATCACAATGCTCCATGACCCCTGTAATCACAATGCTCCATGCCCTTTTCATCACTGTGGTACAGAATTCTGGTCATCACAATATTCCATAACCGTGTCATCACAATGCTCTATGACCCCTGTCATCACAAAGCTCGATGACCCTTGTCATCACAATGCTCCATGCCGTTGTCATCAGAATGCTCCTTGGCCCCTCTAATCTCAATGGTCAATGCCCATTTTATCACAATTCTCCAGAATTCTTGTCATCATAATGTGCCATGGCCGTGTCATCACAATGCCCCATGACTCCTGTCATCACAATGCTCCATGGCCCCTGTCATCCCAGTGCTCCATGATATCTTTCTTCACAATTCTAGATGACCACTGTCATCACAATGCCCCATGACACCTGTCTTCACATTTCGCCATGGCCCTTGTCATCACAATGCTCCATGAACCGTGTCATCACAATATTCCAGTACACTTTTCGTCACAATGATCCTTGACCACATTCATCTGAATACTCCATGGCCTATGTATTCGCAATTTTTCATGGCCCCTGAAATCAAATTGTTCCACGTTCCATTTCTAAAAATGCTCCATGACCACTGTCAACACAATGTCCCATGATGCCTGTCAACACAATGCTCCATTGCCCGTTGCATCACTATGCTCCATGATCACTGTCATCAAATGTTCTAGAACAATTGTCATCACAATGCTCCATGTCCCCTTTCATCACTATGCTCCATGATTCCTGTCATCACAATGTTCTAGAACAATTGTCATCACAATGCTCCATGACCCCTGTAATCACAATGCTCCATTCCCTTTTCATCACAGTGCTACAGAATTCTGGTCATCACAATATTCCATAACCGTGTCATCACAATGCTCTATGACCCCTGTCATCACAATGCTCCACGACACTTGTCATCACAATGATGCATGACCACATTCATCACAATGCTTCATGACCACTGTCATCACAATGCTCGATGACCCTTGTCATCAGAATGCTCCATGGCCTTGTCATCAGAATGCTACTTGGCCCCTCTAATCACAATGGTCCATGCCCATTTTATCACAATGTTCCAGAATTCTTGTCAACATAATGCTCCATGGCGGTGTCATCACAAAGCCACATGACCCCTGTCATTACAATGCTCCATGGCCCCTGTCATCCCACTGCTCCATGATATCTTTCTTCACAATTCTAGAGGACCACTGTCATCACAATGCCCCATGACACCTGTCTTCACATTTCGCCATGGCCCTTGTCATCGCAATGCTCCATGAACCGTGTCATCAAAATATTCCAGGACACTTTTTGTCACAAAGATCCTTGACCACATTCATCTGAATACTCCATGGCCTATGTATTCACAATTTTTCATGGCCCCTGAAATCAAATTGCTCCATGTTCCCTTTCTAACAATGCTCCATGACCACTGTCAACACAATGTCCCATGATGCCTGTCATCACAATGCTCCATGGCCCCTTTCATCACTATGCTCCATGATCCCTGTCATCACAATGTTCTAGAACAATTGTCATCACAATGCTCCATGATCCCTATAATCACAATGCTCCATTCCCTTTTCATCACAGTGCTACAGAATTCTGGTCATCACAATATTCCATACCCGTGTCATCACAGTGCTCTATGACCCCTGTCATCACAATGCTCCACGACACTTTTCATCACAATGATCCATGACCACATTCATCACAATGCTTCATGACCACTGTCATCAAAATGCTCGATGACAATTGTCATCACAATGCTCCATGCCGTTGTCATCAGAATGCTCCATGGCCCTCTTATCACAATGGTCCATGCCCTATTTATCACAATTCTCCAGAATTTTTGTCATCATAATGTTCCATGGCCGTGTCATCACTATGCCCCATGACCCCTGTCATCACAATGTTCCATGGCCCCTATCATCCCAGTGCTCCATGATATCTTTCTTCACAATTCTAGATGACCACTGTCATCACAATGCCCCATGACACCTGTCTTCACATTTCGCCATGGCCCTTGTCATCGCAATGCTCCATGAACCGTGTCATCACAATATTCCAGGACACTTTTTGTCATAATGATCCTTGACCACATTCATCTGAATACTCCATGACCTATGTATTCGCAATTTTTCATGGCCCCTGAAATCAAATTGCTCCATGTTCCCTTTCTAACAATGCTCCATGACCACTGTCAACACAATGTCCCATGACGCCTGTCAACGCAATGCTCCATTGCCCGTTTCATCACTATGCTCCATGATCCCTGTCATCACAATGTTCTAGAACAATTGTCATCACAATGCTCCATGACCCCTGTAATCACAATGCTCCATTCCCTTTTCATCACAGTGCTACAGAATTCTGGTCATCACAATATTCCATAACCGTGTCATCACAATGCTCTATGACCCCTGTCATCACAATGCTCCACGACACTTGTCATCACAATGATCCATGACCACATTCATCACAATGCTTCATGACCACTGTCATCACAATGCTCGATGAACCTTGTCATCACAATGCTCCATGCCGTTGTCATCAGAATGCTCCTTGGCCCCTCTAATCACAATGGTCCATGCCCTTTTTATCACTATGCTCCAGAATACTTGTCATCATAATGTTCCATGGCCGTGTCATCAGAGTGCCCCATGACCCCTGTCATCACAATGTTCCATGGCCCCTGTCATCCCAGTGCTCCATATCTTTCTTCACAATTCTAGATGACCACTGTCATCACAATGCCCCATGACACCTGTCTTCACATTTCGCCATTGCCCTTGTCATCGCAATGCTCCATGAACCGTGTCATCACAATATTCCAGGACACTTTTCGTCACAATGATCCTTGACCACATTCATCTGAATACTCCATGGCCTATGTATTTGCAATTTTTCATGGCCCCTGAAATCAAATTGCTCCATGTTCCCTTTCTAACAATGCTCCATGACCACTGTCAACACAATGTCCCATGATGCCTGTCAACACAATGCTCCATTGCCCCTTTCATCACTATGCTCCATGATCCCTGTCATCACAATGTTCTAGAACAATTGTCATCACAATGCCCCATGACCCCTGTAATCACAATGCTCCATGCCCTTTTCATCACTGTGTTACAGAATTCTGGTCATCACAATATTCCATAACCGTGTCATCACAATGCTCTATGACCCCTGTCATCACAATGCTCCACGACACTTGTCATCACAATGATGCATGACCACATTCATCACAATGCTTCATGACCACTGTCATCACAAAGCTCGATGACCCTTGTCATCACAATGCTCCATGCCGTTGTCATCAGAATGCTCCTTGGCCCCTCTAATATCAATGGTCCATGCCCATTTTATCACAATGCTCCAGAATTCTTGTCATCATAATGTTCCATGGCCGTGTCATCACAATGCCCCATGACCCCTGTCATCACAATGCTCCATGGCCCCTGTCATCCCAGTGCTCCATGATATCTTTCTTCACAATTCTAGATGACCACTGTCATCACAATGCCCCATGACACCTGTCTTCACATTTCGCCATGGCCCTTGTCATCGCAATGCTCCATGAACCGTGTCATCACAATATTCCAGTACACTTTTCGTAACAATGATCCTTGACCACATTCATCTGAATACTCCATGGCCTATGTATTCACAATTGTTCATGGCCCCAGAAATCAAATTGCTCCATGTTCCCTTTCTAACAATGCTCCATGACCACTGTCAACACAATGTCCCATGACGCCTGTCATCCCAATGCTCCATTGCCCGTTGCATCACTATGCTCCATGATCACTGTCATCAAATGTTCTAGAACAATTGTCATCACAATGCTCCATGTCCCCTTTCATCACTATGCTCCATGATTCCTGTCATCACAATGTTCTAGAACAATTGTCATCACAATGCTCCATGACCCCTGTAATCACAATGCTCCATTCCCTTTTCATCACAGTGCTACAGAATTCTGGTCATCACAATATTCCATAACCGTGTCATCACAATGCTCTATGACCCCTGTCATCACAATGCTCCACGACACTTCTCATCACAATGATGCATGACCACATTCATCACAATGCTTCATGACCACTGTCATCACAATGCTCGATGACCCTTGTCATCACAATGCTCCATGGCGTTGTCATCAGAATGCTACTTGGCCCCTCTAATCACAATGGTCCATGCCCATTTTATCACAATGTTCCAGAATTCTTGTCATCATAATGCTCCATGGGGGTGTCATCACAAAGCCACATGACCCCTGTCATCACAATGCTCCATGGCCCCTGTCATCCCACTGCTCCATGATATCTTTCTTCACAATACTAGAGGACCACTGTCATCACAATGCCCCATGACACCTGTCTTCACATTTCGCCATGGCCCTTGACATCGCAATGCTCCATGAACCGTGTCATCACAATATTCCAGGACACTTTTTGTCACAATGATCCTTGACCACATTCATCTGAATAATCCATGGCCTATGTATTCACAATTTTTCATGGCCCCTGAAATCAAATTGCTCCATGTTCCCTTTCTAACAATGCTCCATGACCACTGTCAACACAATGTCCCATGACGCCTGTCATCACAATGCTCCATGGCCCCTTTCATCACTATGCTCCATGATCCCTGTCATCACAATGTTCTAGAACAATTGTCATCACAATGCTCCATTATCCCTGTAATCACAATGCTCCATTCCCTTTTCATCACAGTGCTACAGAATTCTGGTCATCACAATATTCCATACCCGTGTCATCACAATGCTCTATGACCCCTGTCATCACAATGCTCCACGACACTTGTCATCACAATGATCCATGACCACATTCATCACAATGCTTCATGACCACTGTCATCACAATGCTCGATGACCCTTGTCATCACAATGCTCCATGCCGTTGTCATCAGAATGCTACTTGGCCCCTCTAATCACAATGGTCCATGCCCTTTTTATCACAATGCTCCAGAATTCATGTCATCATAATGTTCCATGACCGTGTCATCACAATGCCCCATAACCCCTGTCATCACAATGTTCCATGTCCCCTCTCATCCCAGTGCTCCATGATATCTTTCTTCACAATTCTAGATGACCACTGTCATCACAATGCCCCATGACACCTGTCTTCACATTTCGCCATTGCCCTTGTCATCGCAATGCTCCATGAACCGTGTCATCACAATATTTCAGGACACTTTTCGTCACAATGATCCTTGACCACATTCATCTGAATACTTCATGGCCTATGTATTCAGAATTTTTCATGGCCCCTGAAATCAAATTGCTGCATGTTATCTTTCTAACAATGCTCCATGACCACTGTCAACACAATGTCCCATGATGCCTGTCAACACAATGCTCCATTGCCCGTTGCATCACTATGCTCCATGATCACTGTCATCACAATGTTCTAGAACAATTGTCATCACAATGCTCCATGACCCCTGTAATCACAATGCTCAATTCCATTTTCATCACTGTGGTATAGAATTCTGGTCATCACAATATTCCATAACCGTGTCATCACAATGCTCTATGACCCCTGTCATCACAATGCTCCACGACACTTGTTATCACAATGATGCATGACCACATTCATCACAATGCTTCATGACCACTGTCATCACAATGCTCCATGCCGTTGTCATCAGAATGCTCCTTGGCCCCTCTAATCACAATGGTCCATGACCTTTTTATCACAATGCTCCAGAATTCTTGTCATAATAATGTTCCCTGGCCGTGTCATCACAATGCCCCATGACCCCTGTCATCACAATGCTCCATGGCCCCTGTCATCCCAGTGCTCCATGATATCTTTCTTCACAATTCTAGATGACCACTGTCATCACAATGCCGCATGACACCTGTCTTCACATTTCGCCATGGCCCTTGTCATCGCAATGCTCCATGAACCGTGTCATCACAATATTCCAGGACACTTTTCGTCACAATGATCCTTGACCACATTCATCTGAATACTCCATGGCGTATGTATTTGCAATTTTTCATGGCCCCTGAAATCAAATTGCTCCATGTTACCTTTCAAAACAATGCTCCATGACCACTGTCAACACAATGTCCCATGACGCCTGTCATCACAATGCTCCATGGCCCCTTTCATCACTATGCTCCATGATCCCTGTCTTCACAATGTTCTAAACAATTGTCATCACAATGCTCCATGACCCCGGTAATCACAATGCTCCACCACACTTGTCATCACAATGATCCATGACTACATTCATCACAATGCTTCATGACCACTGTCATCACAATGCTCGATGACCCTTGTCATCACAATGTTCCATGCCGTTGTCATCAGAATGCTCCTTGGCCCCTCTAATCACAATGGTCCATGCCCTTTTTATCACAATGCTCCAGAATTCTTGTCATCATAATTCCATGGCCGTGTCATCACAATGCCCCATGACCCCTGTCATCACAGTGTTCCATGTCCCCTATCATCCCAGTGCTCCATGATATCTTTCTTCACAATTCTAGAGGACCACTGTCATCACAATGCCCCATGACACCTGTCTTCACATTTCGCCATTTCCCTTGTCATGGCAATGCTCCATGAACCGTGTCATCACAATATTCCAGGACACTTTTCGTCACAATGATCCTTGACCACATTCATCTGAATACTCCATGGCCTATGTATTCGCAATTTTTCATGGCCCCTGAAATCAAATTGCTCCACGTTCCCTTTCTAAAAATGCTCCATGACCACTGTCAACACAATGTCCCATGATGCCTGTCAACACAATGCTCCATTGCCCGTTGCATCACTATGCTACATGATCACTGTCATCAAATGTTCTAGAATAATTGTCATCACAATGCTCCATGACCCCTGTAATCACAATGCTCCATGCCCTTTTCATCACTGTGGTACAGAATTCTGGTCATCACAATATTCCATAACCGTGTCATCACAATGCTCTATGACCCCTGTCATCACAATGCTCCACGACACTTGTCATCACAATGATGCATGACCACATTCATCACAATGCTTCATGACCACTGTCATCACAAAGCTCGATGACCCTTGTCATCACAATGCTCCATGCCGTTGTCATCAGAATGCTCCTTGTCCCCTCTAATCTCAATGGTCAATGCCCATTTTATCACAATTCTCCAGAATTCTTGTCATCATAATGTGCCATGGCCGTGTCATCACAATGCCCCATGACCCATGTCATCACAATGCTCCATGGCCCCTGTCATCCCAGTGCTCCATGATATCTTTCTTCACAATTCTAGATAACCACTGTCATCACAATGCCCCATGACACCTGTCTTCACATTTCGCCATGGCCCTTGTCATCGCAATGCTCCATGAACCGTGTCATCACAATATTCCAGTACACTTTTCGTCACAATGATCCTTGACCACATTCATCTGAATACTCCATGGCCTATGTATTCGCAATTTTTCATGGCCCCTGAAATCAAATTGTTCCACGTTCCATTTCTAAAAATGCTCCATGACCACTGTCAACACAATGTCCCATGATGCCTGTCAACACAATGCTCCATTGCCCGTTGCATCACTATGCTCCATGATCACTGTCATCAAATGTTCTAGAACAATTGTCATCACAATGCTCCATGTCCCCTTTCATCACTATGCTCCATGATTCCTGTCATCACAATGTTCTAGAACAATTGTCATCACAATGCTCCATGACCCCTGTAATCACAATGCTCCATTCCATTTTCATCACTGTGGTATAGAATTCTGGTCATCACAATATTCCATAACCGTGTCATCACAATGCTCTATGACCCCTGTCATCACAATGCTCCACGACACTTGTCATCACAATGATGCATGACCACATTCATCACAATGCTTCATGACCACTGTCATCACAATGCTCGATGACAATTGTCATCACAATGCTCCATGCCGTTGTCATCACAATGCTCCATGACCCCTGTAATCACAATGCTCCATGCCCTTTTCATCACTGTGGTACAGAATTCTGGTCATCACAATATTCCATAACCGTGTCATCACAATGCTCTATGACCCCTGTCATCACAATGCTCCACGACACTTTTCATCACAATGATGCATGACCACATTCATCACAATGCTTCATGACCACTGTCATCACAAAGCTCGATGACCCTTGTCATCACAATGCTCCATGCCGTTGTCATCAGAATGCTCCTTGGCCCCTCTAATCTCAATGGTCCATGCCCATTTTGTCACAATTCTCCAGAATTCTTGTCATCATAATGTTCCATGGCCGTGTCATCACAATGCCCCATGACCCCTGTCATCACAATGCTCCATGGCCCCTGTCATCCCAGTGCTCCATGATATCTTTCTTCACAATTTTAGATGACCACTGTCATCACAATGCCCCATGACACCTGTCTTCACATTTCGCCATGGCCCTTGTCATCGCAATGCTCCATGAACCGTGTCATCACAATATTCCAGGACACTTTTCGTCACAATGATCCTTGACCACATTCATCTGAATACTCCATGGCCTATGTATTCACAATTTTTCATGGCCCCTGAAATCAAATTGCTCCATGTTCCCTTTCTAACAGTGCTCCGTTAACACTGTCAACACATTGTCCCATGACGCATGTCATCACAACGCTCCATGTCCCCTTTCATCACTATGCTCCATGATTCCTGTCATCACAATGTTCTAGAACAATTGTCGTCACAATGCTCCATGACCCCTGTAATCACAATGCTCCATTCCCTTTTCATCACAGTGCTACAGAATTCTGGTCATCACAATATTCCATAACCGTGTCATCACAATGCTCTATGACCCCTGTCATCACAATGCTCCACGACACTTGTCATCACAATGATGCATGACCACATTCATCACAATGCTTCATGACCACTGTCATCACAATGCTCGATGACCCTTTTCATCACAATGCTCCATGCCGTTGTCATCAGAATGCTACTTGGCCCCTCTAATCACAATGGTCCATGCCCATTTTATCACAATGTTCCAGAATTCTTGTCATCATAATGCTCCATGGCGGTGTCATCACAAAGCCACATGACCCCTGTCATCACAATGCTCCATGGCCCCTGTCATCCCACTGCTCCATGATATCTTTCTTCACAATTCTAGAGGACCACTGTCATCACAATGCCCCACGTCACCTGTCTTCACATTTCGCCATGGCCCTTGTCATCGCAATGCTCCATGAACCGTGTCATCACAATATTCCAGGACACTTTTTGTCACAATGATCCTTGACCACATTCATCTGAATACTCCATGGCCTATGTATTCACAATTTTTCATGGCCCCTGAAATCAAATTGCTCCATGTTCCCTTTCTAACAATGCTCCATGACCACTGTCAACACAATGTCCCATGATGCCTCTCATCACAATGCTCCATGGCCCCTTTCATCACTATGCTCCATGATCCCTGTCATCACAATATTCTAGAACAATTGTCATCACAATGCTCCATGATCCCTGTAATCACAATGCTCCATTCACTTTTCATCACAGTGCTACAGAATTCTGGTCATCACAATATTCCATACCCGTGTCATCACAATGCTCTATGACCCCTGTCATCACAATGCTCCACGACACTTTTCATCACAATGATCCATGACCACATTCATCACAATGCTTCATGACCACTGTCATCACAATGCTCGATGACCCTTGTCATCACAATGCTCCATGCCGTTGTCATCAGAATGCTCCTTGGCCCCTCTAATCACAATGGTCCATGCCCTTTTTATCACAATGCTCCTGAATTAATGTCATCATAATGTTCCATGACCGTGTCATCACAATGCCCCATGACCCCTGTCATCACAATGTTCCATGTCCCCTATCATCCCAGTGCTCCATGATATCTTTCTTCACAATTCTAGATGACCACTGTCATCACAATGCCCCATGACACCTGTCTTCACATTTCGCCATTGCCCTTGTCATCGCAATGCTCCATGAACCGTGTCATCACAATATTCCAGTACACTTTTCGTAACAATGATCCTTGACCACATTCATCTGAATACTCCATGGCCTATGTATTCACAATTGTTCATGGCCCCAGAAATCAAATTGCTCCATGTTCCCTTTCTAACAATGCTCCATGACCACTGTCAACACAATGTCCCATGACGCCTGTCATCCCAATGCTCCATTGCCCGTTGCATCACTATGCTCCATGATCACTGTCATCAAATGTTCTAGAACAATTGTCATCACAATCCTCCATGTCCCTTTCATCACTATGCTCCATGATTCCTGTCATCACAATGTTCTAGAACAATTGTCATCACAATGCTCCATGACCCCTGTAATCACAATGCTCCATTCCCTTTTCATCACAGTGCTACAGAATTCTGGTCATCACAATATTCCATAACCGTGTCATCACAATGCTCTATGACCCCTGTCATCACAATGCTCCACGACACTTGTCATCACAATGATGCATGACCACATTCATCACAATGCTTCATGACCACTGTCATCACAATGCTCGATGACCCTTGTCATCTCAATGCTCCATTGCGTTGTCATCAGAATGCTACTTGGCCCCTCTAATCACAATGGTCCATGCCCATTTTATCACAATGTTCCAGAATTCTTGTCATCATAATGCTCCATGGGGGTGTCATTACAAAGCCACATGACCCCTGTCATCACAATGCTCCATGGCCCCTGTCATCCCACTGCTCCATGATATCTTTCTTCACAATACTAGAGGACCACTGTCATCACAATGCCCCATGACACCTGTCTTCACATTTCGCCATGGCCCTTGTCATCGCAATGCTCCATGAACCGTGTCATCACAATATTCCAGGACACTTTTTGTCACAATGATCCTTGACCACATTCATCTGAATAATCCATGGCCTATGTATTCACAATTTTTCATGGCCCCTGAAATCAAATTGCTCCATGTTCCCTTTCTAACAATGCTCCATGACCACTGTCAACACAATGTCCCATGACGCCTGTCATCACAATGCTCCATGGCCCCTTTCATCACTATGCTCCATGATCCCTGTCATCACAATGTTCTAGAACAATTGTCATCACAATGCTCCATTATCCCTGTAATCACAATGCTCCATTCCCTTTTCATCACAGTGCTACAGAATTCTGGTCATCACAATATTCCATACCCGTGTCATCACAATGCTCTATGACCCCTGTCATCACAATGCTCCACGACACTTGTCATCACAATGATCCATGACCACATTCATCACAATGCTTCATGACCACTGTCATCACAATGCTCGATGACCCTTGTCATCACAATGCTCCATGCCGTTGTCATCAGAATGCTACTTGGCCCCTCTAATCACAATGGTCCATGCCCTTTTTATCACAATGCTCCAGAATTCATGTCATCATAATGTTCCATGACCGTGTCATCACAATGCCCCATGACCCCTGTCATCACAGTGTTCCATGTCCCCTATCATCCCAGTGCTCCATGATATTTTTCTTCACAATTCTAGATGACCACTGTCATCACAATGCCCCATGACACCTGTCTTCACATTTCGCCATTGCCCTTGTCATCGCAATGCTCCATGAACCGTGTCATCACAATATTTCAGGACACTTTTCGTCACAATGATCCTTGACCACATTCATCTGAATACTTCATGGCCTATGTATTCAGAATTTTTCATGGCCCCTGAAATCAAATTGCTCCATGTTATCTTTCTAACAATGCTCCATGACCACTGTCAACACAATGTCCCATGATGCCTGTCAACACAATGCTCCATTGCCCGTTGCATCACTATGCTCCATGATCACTGTCATCACAATGTTCTAGAACAATTGTCATCACAATGCTCCATGACCCCTGTAATCACAATGCTCCATTCCATTTTCATCACTGTGGTATAGAATTCTGGTCATCACAATATTCCATAACCGTGTCATCACAATGCTCTATGACCCCTGTCATCACAATGCTCCACGACACTTGTCATCACAATGATGCATGACCACATTCATCACAATGCTTCATGACCACTGTCATCACAATGCTCCATGCCGTTGTCATCAGAATGCTCCTTGGCCCCTCTAATCACAATGGTCCATGACCTTTTTATCACAATGCTCCAGAATTCTTGTCATAATAATGTTCCCTGGCCGTGTCATCACAATGCCCCATGACCCCTGTCATCACAATGCTCCATGGCCCCTGTCATCCCAGTGCTCCATGATATCTTTCTTCACAATTCTAGATGACCACTGTCATCACAATGCCGCATGACACCTGTCTTCACATTTCGCCATGGCCCTTGTCATCGCAATGCTCCATGAACCGTGTCATCACAATATTCCAGGACACTTTTCGTCACAATGATCCTTGACCACATTCATCTGAATACTCCATGGCGTATGTATTTGCAATTTTTCATGGCCCCTGAAATCAAATTGCTCCATGTTACCTTTCAAAACAATGCTCCATGACCACTGTCAACACAATGTCCCATGACGCCTGTCATCACAATGCTCCATGTCCCCTTTCATCACTATGCTCCATGACCCCTGTAATCACAATGCTCCATTCCCTTTTCATCACAGTGCTACAGAATTCTGGTCATCACAATATTCCATAACCATGTCATCACAATGCTCTATGACCCCTGACATCACAATGCTCCACGACACTTGTCATCACAAAGATGCATGACAACATTCATCACAATGCTTCATGACCACTGTCATCACAATGCTCGATGACCCTTGTCATCACAATGCTCCATGCCGTTGTCATCACATTGCTCATTGGCCCCTCTAATCACAATGGTCCATGCCCATTTTATCCCAATGCTCCAGACTAATTGTCATCATAATGTTCCATGGCCGTGTCATCACAATGCCCCATGACCCCTGTCATCACAATGCTCCATGGCCCCTGTCATCCCAGTGCTCCATGATATCTTTCTTCACAATTCTAGAGGACCACTGTCATCACAATGCCCCATGACACCTGTCTTCACATTTCGCCATGGCCCTTGTCATCGCAATGCTCCATGAACCGTGTCATCACAATATTCCAGGACACTTTTCGTCACAATGATCCTTGACCACATTCATCTGAATACTCCATGGCCTATGTATTCGCAATTTTTCATGACCCCTGAAATCAAATTGCTCCATGTTCTCTTTCTAACAATGCTCCATGACCACTGTCAACACAATGTGCCATGACGCCTGTCAACACAATGCTCCATTGCCCTTTTCATCACTATGCTCCATGATCCCTGTCTTCACAATGTTCTAGAACATTTGTCATCACACTGCTCCATGACCCCTGTAATCACAATGCTCCATTCCCTTTTCATCACAGTGCTACAGAATTCTGGTCATCACAATATTCCATAACCGTGTCATCACAATGATCTATGACCCCTGTCATCACAATGCTCCACGACACTTGTCATCACAATGCTCGATGATGCTTGTCATCACAATGCTCCATGCCATTGTCATCAGAATGCTCCTTGGCCCCTCTAATCACAATGGTCCATGCCCTGTTTATCACAATGCTCCAGAATTCTTGTCATCATAATGTTCCATGGCCGTGTCATCACAATGCCCCATGACCCCTGTCATCACAATGCTCCATGGCCACTGTCATCCCAGTGCTCCATGATATCTTTCTTCACAATACTACATGACCACTGTCTTCACAATGCCCCATGACACCTGTCTTCACATTTCGCCATGGCCCTTGTCATCGCAATGCTCCATGTACCGTGTCATCACATTATTCCAGGACACTTTTCGTCACAATGATCCTTGACCACATTCATCTGAATACTCCATGGCGTATGTATTTGCAATTTTTCATAGCCCCTGAAATCAAATTGCTCCATGTTCCCTTTCTAACAAAGCTCCATGTCCACTGTCAAACCAATGTCCCATGACGCCTGTCAACACAAATCTCCATTGCCACTTTCATTACTATGCTCCATGATCCCTGTCATCACAATGTTCTAGAACATTTGTCATCACAATGCTCCATGACTCATGTAATCACAATGCTCCATTGCATTTTCATCACTGTGCTACAGAATTCTGGTCATCACAATATTCCATAACCGTGTCATCACAATGCTCTATGACCCCTGTCATCACAATGCTCCACGATACTTGTCATCACAATGATGCATGACCACATTCATCACAATGCTTCATGACCACTATCATCACAATGCTCGATGAACCTTGTCATCACAATGCTCCATGCCGTTGTCATCAGAATGCTCCTTGGCCCCTCTAATCACAATGGTCCATGACCTTTTTATCACAATGCTCCAGAATTCTTGTCATCATAATGTTACATGGCCGTGTCATCACAATGCCCCATGACACCTGTCATCACAATGCTCCATGGCCCCTGTCATCCCAGTGCTCCATGATATCTTTCTTCACAATTCTAGAGGACCACTGTCATCACAATGCCCCATGACACCTGTCTTCACATTTCGCCATGGCCCTTGTCATCGCAATGCTCCATGAACCGTGTCATAACAATATTCCAGGACACTTTTCGTCACAATGATCCTTGACCACATTCATCTGAATACTCCATGGCCAATGTATTCACAATTGTTCATGGCCCCTGAAATCAAATTGCTCCAAGTGCCCTTTCTAACAATGCTCCATGACCACTGTCAACACAATGTCCCATGACGCCTGTCATCACAATTCTCCATGGCACCATTCATCACTATGCTCCATGATCCCTGTCATCACAATGTTCTAGAACAATTGTCATCTCAATGCTCCATGACCCCTGTAATCACAGTGCTCCATTCCCTTTTCATTTCAGTGCTACAGAATTCTGGTCATCACAATATTCCATAACCGTGTCATCACAATGCTTTATGCCCCTTGTCATCACAATGATCCACGACACTTGTCATCACAATTATCCATGACCACATTCATCACAATGCTTCATGACCACTGTCATCACAAAGCTCGATGACCCTTGTCATCACAATGCTCCATGACATTGTCATCAGAATGCTCCTTGGCCCCTCTAATCACAATGGTCCATGCCCTTTTTATCACAATGCTCCAGAATTCTTGTCATCATAATGTTCCATGGCCGTGTGATCACAATGCCCCATGACCCCTGTCATCACAATGTTCCATGGCCCCTGTCATCCCAGTGCTCCATGATATCTTTCTTCACTATTCTAGATGACCACTGTCATCACAATGCCCCATGACACCTGTCTTCACATTTCGCCATGGCCCTTGTCATCGCAATGCTCCATGAACCGTGTCATCACAATATTCCAGGACACTTGTCGTCACAATGATCCTTAACCACATTCATCTGAATACTCCATGGCCTATGTATTCACAATTTTTCATGGCCCCTGAAATCAAATTGCTCCATGTTCCCTTTCTAACAATGCTCCATGTCCACTGTCAACACAATGTCCCATGACGCCTGTCAACACAATGCTCCATTGCCCCTTTCTTCACTATGCTCCATGATCCCTGTCATCACAATGTTCTAGAACAATTTTCATCACAATGCTCCATGACCCCTGTAATCACAATGCTCCATGCCCTTTTCATCACTGTGCTACAGAATTCTGGTCATCACAATATTCCATAACCGTGTCATCACAATGCTCTATGACCCCTGTCATCACAATGCTCCACGACACTTGTCATCACAATGATCCATGACCACATTCATCAAAATGCTTCATGACCACTATCATCACAATGCTCGATGACCCTTGTCATCACAATGCTCCATGCCATTGTCATCAGAATGCTCCTTGGCCCCTATAATCACAATGGTCCATGACCTTTTTATCACAATGCTCCAGAATACTTGTCATCATAATGTTCCATGGCCGTGTCATCACAGTGCCCCATGACCCCTGTCATCACAATGTTCCATGGCCCCTGTCATCCCAGTGCTCCATGATATCTTTCTTCACAATTCTAGATGACCACTGTCATCACAATGCCCCATGACACCTGTCTTCACATTTCGCCATGGCCCTTGTCATCGCAATGCTCCATGAACTGTGTCATCACAATATTCCAGGACACTTGTCGTCACAATGATCCTTGACCACATTCATCTGAATACTCCATGGCCTATGTATTCACAATTTTTCATCGCCCCTGAAATCAAATTGCTCCATGTTCCCTTTCTAACAATGCTCCATGACCACTGTCAACACAATGTCCCATGGCACCTGTCATCACAAAGCTCCATGGACCCTTTAATCACTATGCTCCATGATCCCTGTCATCACAATGTTCTAGAACAATTGTCATCACAATGCTCCATGACCCCTGTAATCACAATGCTCCATTCCCTTTTCATCACAGTGCTACAGAATTCTGGTCATCACAATATTCCATAACCGTGTCATCACAATGCTCTATGACCCCTGTCATCATAATGCTCCACGACACTTGTCATCACAAAGATCAATGACCACATTCATCACAATGCTTCATGACCACTGTCATCACAATGCTCGATGACCCTTGTCATCACAATGCTCCATGCCGTTGTCATCAGAATGCTCCTTGGCCCCTCTAATCACAATGGTCCATGCCCTTTTTATCACAATGCTCCAGAATTCTTGTCATCATAATGTTCCATGGCCGTGTCATCACAATGCCCCATGAACCCTGTCATCACAATGCCCCATGACACCTGTCTTCACATTTCGCCATGGCCCTTGTCATCGCACTGCTCCATGAACCGTGTCATCACAATATTCCAGGACACTTTTCGTCACAATGATTCTTGACCATATTCATATGAATACTCAATGGCCTATGTATTCGCAATTTTTCATGGCCCCTGAAATCAAATTGCTCCATGTTCTCTTTCTAACAATGCTCCATGACCACTGTCAACACAATGTCCCATGACGCCTGTCAACACAATGCACCATGGTCCCTTTCATCACTATGCTCCATGATCCCTGTCTTCACAATGTTCTAAAAAATTGTCATCAAAATGCTCCATGACCCCTGTAATCACAATGCTCCATTCCCTTTTCATCACTGTGGTACAGAATTCTGGTCATCACAATATTCCATAACCGTGTCATCACAATGCTCTATGACCCCTGACATCACAATGCTCCACGACACTTGTCATCACAATGATGCATGACCACATTCATCACAATGCTTCATGACCACTGTCATCACAATGCTCGATGACCCTTGTCATCACAATGCTCCATGCCGTTGTCATCACATTGCTCATTGGCCCCTCTAATCACAATGGTCCATGCCCATTTTATCACAATGCTCCAGACTACTTGTCATCATAATGTTCCATGGCCGTGTCATCACAATGCCCCATGACCCCTGTCATCACAATGCTCCATGGCCCCTGTCATCCCAGTGCTCCATGATATCTTTCTTCACAATTCTAGAGGACCACTGTCATCACAATGCCCCATGACACCTGTCTTCACATTTCGCCATGGCCCTTGTCATCGCAATGCTCCATGAACTGTGTCATCACAATATTCCGGGACACTTTTCGTCACAATGATCCTTGACCACATTCATCTGAATACTCCATGGCCTATGTATTCGCAATTTTTCATGACCCCTGAAATCAAATTGCTCCATGGTCTCTTTCTAACAATGCTCCATGACCACTGTCAACACAATGTCCCATGACGCCTGTCAACACAATGCTCCATTGCCCCTTTCATCACTATGCTCCATGATCCCTGTCTTCACAATGTTCTAGAACAATTGTCATCACACTGCTCCATGACCCCTGTAATCACAATGCTCCATTCCCTTTTCATCACAGTGCTACAGAATTCTGGTCATCACAATATTCCATAACCGTGTCATCACAATGATCTATGACCCCTGTCATCACAATGCTCCACGACACTTGTCATCACAATGCTCGATGATGCTTGTCATCACAATGCTCCATTCCGTTGTCATCAGAATGCTCCTTGGCCCCTCTAATCACAATGGTCCATGACCTTTTTATCACAATGCTCCAGAATTCTTGTCATCATAATGTTCCATGGCCGTGTCATCACAATGCCCCATGACCACTGTCATCACAATGCTCCATGGCCCCTTTCATCCAAGTGCTCCATGATATCTTTCTTCACGTTTCTAGATGACCACTGTCATCACAATGCCCCATGACACCTGTCTTCACATTTCGCCATGGCCCTTGTCATCGCAATGCTCCATGAACCGTGTCATCACAATATTCCAGGACAATTGTCGTCACAATGATCCTTGACCACATTCATCTGAATACTCCATGGCCTATGTATTCACAATTTTTCATGGCCCCTGAAATCAAATTTCTCCATGTTCCCTTTCTAACAATGCTCCATGACCACTGTCAACACAATGTCCCATGACGCCTGTTATCACAATGCTCCATGGACCCTTTCATCACTATGCTCCATGATCCCTGTCATCACAATGTTCTAGAACAATTGTCATCACAATGCTCCATGACCCCTGTAATCACAATACTCCATTCCCTTTTCATCACAGTGCTACAGAATTCTGGTCATCACAATATTCCATAACCATGTGATCACAATGCTCTATGACCCCTGTCATCACAATGCTACACGACACTTTTCAACACAATGATCCATGACCACATTCATCACAATGCTTCATGACCACTGTCATCACAATGCTCGATAAACCTTGTCATCACAATGCTCCATGCCGTTTTCATCAGAATGCTCCTTGGCCACTCTAATCACAATGGTCCATGCCCTTTTTATCACAATGCTCCAGAATTCTTGTCATCATAATGTTCCATGGCCGTGTCATCACAATGCCCCATGAACCCTGTCATCACAATGCCCCATGACACCTGTCTTCACATTTCGCCATGGCCCTTGTCATCGCAATGCTCCATGAACCGTGTCATAACAATATTCCAGGACACTTTTCGTCACAATGATCCTTGACCACATTCATCTGAATACTCCATGGCCAATGTATTCACAATTGTTCATGGCCCCTGAAATCAAATTGCTCCAAGTGCCCTTTCTAACAATGCTCCATGACCACTGTCAACACAATGTCCCATGACGCCTGTCATCACAATTCTCCATGGCACCATTCATCACTATGCTCCATGATACCTGTCATCACAATGTTCTAGAACAATTGTCATCACAATGCTCAATGACCCCTGTAATCACAGTGCTCCATTCCCCTTTCATTTCAGTGCTACAGAATTCTGGTCATCACAATATTCCATAACCGTGTAATCACAATGCTCCATGACCCCTGTAATCACAATGCTCCATTCCCTTTTCATCACAGTGCTACAGAATTCTGGTCATCACAATATTCCATAACCGTGTCATCACAATGCTCTATGACCCCTGTCATCATAATGCTCCACGACACTTGTCATCACAAAGATCAATGACCACATTCATCACAATGCTTCATGACCACTATCATCACAATGCTCGATGACCCTTGTCATCACAATGCTCCATGCCGTTGTCATCAGAATGCTCCTTGGCCCCTCTAATCACAATGGTCCATGACCTTTTTATCACAATGCTCCAGAATTCTTGTCATCATAATGTTCCATGGCCGTGTCATCACAATGCCCCATGACCCCTGTCATCACAATGTTCCATGGCCCCTCTCATCCCAGTGCTCCATGATATCTTTCTTCACAATTCTAGATAACCACTGTCATCACAATGCCTCATGACACCTGTCTTCACATTTCGCCATGGCCCTTTTCATCGCAATGCTCCATGAACCGTGTCATCACAATATTCCAGGACACTTTTCGTCACAATGATCCTTGACCACATTCATCTGAATACTCCATGGCCTATGTATTCGCAATTTTTCATGGCCCCTGAAATCAAATTGCTCCATGTTCCATTTCTAACAATGCTCCATGTCCACTGTCAACACAATGTCCCATGACGCCTGTCAACACAATGCTCCATTGCCCCTTTCATCACTATGCTCCATGATCCCTGTCATCACAATGTTCTAGAACAATTGTCATCACAATGCTCCATGACCCCTGTAATCACAATGCTCCATGCCCTTTTCATCACTGTGCTACAGAATTCTGGTCATCACAATATTCCATAACCGTGTCATCACAATGCTCTATGATCCCTGTCATCACAATGCTCCACGACACTTGTCATCACAATGATCCATGACCACATTCATCACAATGCTTCATGACCACTCTCATCACAATGCTCGATGACCCTTGTCATCACAATGCTCCATGCCGTTGTCATCAGAATGCTCCTTGGCCCCTATAATCACAATGGTCCATGACCTTTTTATCACAATGCTCCAGAATACTTGTCATCATAATGTTCCATGGTCGTGTCATCACAGTGCCCCATGACCCCTGTCATCACAATGTTCCATGGCCCCTGTCATCCCAGTGCTCCATGATATCTTTCTTCACAATTCTAGATGACCACTGTCATCACAATGCCCCATGACACCTGTCTTCACATTTCGCCATGGCCCTTGTCATCCCAATGCTCCATGATCCGTGTCTTCACAATATTCCAGGACAATTTTCGTCACAATGATCCTTGACCACATTCATCTGAATACTCCATGGTCTATGTATTCACAATTTTTCATGACCCCTGAAATCAAATTGCTCCATGTTCCCTTTCTAACAAGGCTCCATGACCACTGTCAACACATTGTCCCATGACGCCTGTCATCACAATGCTCCATGACCCCTTTCATCACTATGCTCCATGATCCCTGTCTTCACAATGTTCTAGAACAATTGTCATCACAATGCTCCATGACCCCTTTAATCACAATGCTCCATTCCCTTTTCATCACAGTGCTACAGAATTCTGGTCATCACAATATTCCATAACCGTGTCATCACAATGCTCTATGACCCCTGTCATCACAATGCTCCACGACACTTGTCATCACAATGATGCATGACCACATTCATCACAATGCTTCATGACCACTGTCATCACAAAGCTCGATGACCCTTGTCATCACAATGCTCCATGCCGTTGTCATCAGAATGCTCCTTGGCCCCTCTAATATCAATGGTCCATGCCCATTTTATCACAATGCTCCAGAATTCTTGTCATCATAATGTTCCATGGCCGTGTCATCACAATGCCCCATGACCCCTGTCATCACAATGCTCCATGGCCCCTGTCATCCCAGTGCTCCATGATATCTTTCTTCACAATTCTAGATGACCACTGTCATCACAATGCCCCATGACACCTGTCTTCACATTTCGCCATGGCCCTTGTCATCGCAATGCTCCATGAACCGTGTCATCACAATATTCCAGTACACTTTTCGTAACAATGATCCTTGACCACATTCATCTGAATACTCCATGGCCTATGTATTCACAATTGTTCATGGCCCCAGAAATCAAATTGCTCCATGTTCCCTTTCTAACAATGCTCCATGACCACTGTCAACACAATGTCCCATGACGCCTGTCATCCCAATGCTCCATTGCCCGTTGCATCACTATGCTCCATGATCACTGTCATCAAATGTTCTAGAACAATTGTCATCACAATGCTCCATGTCCCCTTTCATCACTATGCTCCATGATTCCTGTCATCACAATGTTCTAGAACAATTGTCATCACAATGCTCCATGACCCCTGTAATCACAATGCTCCATTCCCTTTTCATCACAGTGCTACAGAATTCTGGTCATCACAATATTCCATAACCGTGTCATCACAATGCTCTATGACCCCTGTCATCACAATGCTCCACGACACTTCTCATCACAATGATGCATGACCACATTCATCACAATGCTTCATGACCACTGTCATCACAATGCTCGATGACCCTTGTCATCACAATGCTCCATGGCGTTGTCATCAGAATGCTACTTGGCCCCTCTAATCACAATGGTCCATGCCCATTTTATCACAATGTTCCAGAATTCTTGTCATCATAATGCTCCATGGGGGTGTCATCACAAAGCCACATGACCCCTGTCATCACAATGCTCCATGGCCCCTGTCATCCCACTGCTCCATGATATCTTTCTTCACAATACTAGAGGACCACTGTCATCACAATGCCCCATGACACCTGTCTTCACATTTCGCCATGGCCCTTGACATCGCAATGCTCCATGAACCGTGTCATCACAATATTCCAGGACACTTTTTGTCACAATGATCCTTGACCACATTCATCTGAATAATCCATGGCCTATGTATTCACAATTTTTCATGGCCCCTGAAATCAAATTGCTCCATGTTCCCTTTCTAACAATGCTCCATGACCACTGTCAACACAATGTCCCATGACGCCTGTCATCACAATGCTCCATGGCCCCTTTCATCACTATGCTCCATGATCCCTGTCATCACAATGTTCTAGAACAATTGTCATCACAATGCTCCATTATCCCTGTAATCACAATGCTCCATTCCCTTTTCATCACAGTGCTACAGAATTCTGGTCATCACAATATTCCATACCCGTGTCATCACAATGCTCTATGACCCCTGTCATCACAATGCTCCACGACACTTGTCATCACAATGATCCATGACCACATTCATCACAATGCTTCATGACCACTGTCATCACAATGCTCGATGACCCTTGTCATCACAATGCTCCATGCCGTTGTCATCAGAATGCTACTTGGCCCCTCTAATCACAATGGTCCATGCCCTTTTTATCACAATGCTCCAGAATTCATGTCATCATAATGTTCCATGACCGTGTCATCACAATGCCCCATAACCCCTGTCATCACAATGTTCCATGTCCCCTCTCATCCCAGTGCTCCATGATATCTTTCTTCACAATTCTAGATGACCACTGTCATCACAATGCCCCATGACACCTGTCTTCACATTTCGCCATTGCCCTTGTCATCGCAATGCTCCATGAACCGTGTCATCACAATATTTCAGGACACTTTTCGTCACAATGATCCTTGACCACATTCATCTGAATACTTCATGGCCTATGTATTCAGAATTTTTCATGGCCCCTGAAATCAAATTGCTCCATGTTATCTTTCTAACAATGCTCCATGACCACTGTCAACACAATGTCCCATGATGCCTGTCAACACAATGCTCCATTGCCCGTTGCATCACTATGCTCCATGATCACTGTCATCACAATGTTCTAGAACAATTGTCATCACAATGCTCCATGACCCCTGTAATCACAATGCTCAATTCCATTTTCATCACTGTGGTATAGAATTCTGGTCATCACAATATTCCATAACCGTGTCATCACAATGCTCTATGACCCCTGTCATCACAATGCTCCACGACACTTGTTATCACAATGATGCATGACCACATTCATCACAATGCTTCATGACCACTGTCATCACAATGCTCCATGCCGTTGTCATCAGAATGCTCCTTGGCCCCTCTAATCACAATGGTCCATGACCTTTTTATCACAATGCTCCAGAATTCTTGTCATAATAATGTTCCCTGGCCGTGTCATCACAATGCCCCATGACCCCTGTCATCACAATGCTCCATGGCCCCTGTCATCCCAGTGCTCCATGATATCTTTCTTCACAATTCTAGATGACCACTGTCATCACAATGCCGCATGACACCTGTCTTCACATTTCGCCATGGCCCTTGTCATCGCAATGCTCCATGAACCGTGTCATCACAATATTCCAGGACACTTTTCGTCACAATGATCCTTGACCACATTCATCTGAATACTCCATGGCGTATGTATTTGCAATTTTTCATGGCCCCTGAAATCAAATTGCTCCATGTTACCTTTCAAAACAATGCTCCATGACCACTGTCAACACAATGTCCCATGACGCCTGTCATCACAATGCTCCATGGCCCCTTTCATCACTATGCTCCATGATCCCTGTCTTCACAATGTTCTAAACAATTGTCATCACAATGCTCCATGACCCCGGTAATCACAATGCTCCACCACACTTGTCATCACAATGATCCATGACTACATTCATCACAATGCTTCATGACCACTGTCATCACAATGCTCGATGACCCTTGTCATCACAATGTTCCATGCCGTTGTCATCAGAATGCTCCTTGGCCCCTCTAATCACAATGGTCCATGCCCTTTTTATCACAATGCTCCAGAATTCTTGTCATCATAATTCCATGGCCGTGTCATCACAATGCCCCATGACCCCTGTCATCACAGTGTTCCATGTCCCCTATCATCCCAGTGCTCCATGATATCTTTCTTCACAATTCTAGAGGACCACTGTCATCACAATGCCCCATGACACCTGTCTTCACATTTCGCCATTTCCCTTGTCATGGCAATGCTCCATGAACCGTGTCATCACAATATTCCAGGACACTTTTCGTCACAATGATCCTTGACCACATTCATCTGAATACTCCATGGCCTATGTATTCGCAATTTTTCATGGCCCCTGAAATCAAATTGCTCCACGTTCCCTTTCTAAAAATGCTCCATGACCACTGTCAACACAATGTCCCATGATGCCTGTCAACACAATGCTCCATTGCCCGTTGCATCACTATGCTACATGATCACTGTCATCAAATGTTCTAGAATAATTGTCATCACAATGCTCCATGACCCCTGTAATCACAATGCTCCATGCCCTTTTCATCACTGTGGTACAGAATTCTGGTCATCACAATATTCCATAACCGTGTCATCACAATGCTCTATGACCCCTGTCATCACAATGCTCCACGACACTTGTCATCACAATGATGCATGACCACATTCATCACAATGCTTCATGACCACTGTCATCACAAAGCTCGATGACCCTTGTCATCACAATGCTCCATGCCGTTGTCATCAGAATGCTCCTTGTCCCCTCTAATCTCAATGGTCAATGCCCATTTTATCACAATTCTCCAGAATTCTTGTCATCATAATGTGCCATGGCCGTGTCATCACAATGCCCCATGACCCATGTCATCACAATGCTCCATGGCCCCTGTCATCCCAGTGCTCCATGATATCTTTCTTCACAATTCTAGATAACCACTGTCATCACAATGCCCCATGACACCTGTCTTCACATTTCGCCATGGCCCTTGTCATCGCAATGCTCCATGAACCGTGTCATCACAATATTCCAGTACACTTTTCGTCACAATGATCCTTGACCACATTCATCTGAATACTCCATGGCCTATGTATTCGCAATTTTTCATGGCCCCTGAAATCAAATTGTTCCACGTTCCATTTCTAAAAATGCTCCATGACCACTGTCAACACAATGTCCCATGATGCCTGTCAACACAATGCTCCATTGCCCGTTGCATCACTATGCTCCATGATCACTGTCATCAAATGTTCTAGAACAATTGTCATCACAATGCTCCATGTCCCCTTTCATCACTATGCTCCATGATTCCTGTCATCACAATGTTCTAGAACAATTGTCATCACAATGCTCCATGACCCCTGTAATCACAATGCTCCATTCCATTTTCATCACTGTGGTATAGAATTCTGGTCATCACAATATTCCATAACCGTGTCATCACAATGCTCTATGACCCCTGTCATCACAATGCTCCACGACACTTGTCATCACAATGATGCATGACCACATTCATCACAATGCTTCATGACCACTGTCATCACAATGCTCGATGACAATTGTCATCACAATGCTCCATGCCGTTGTCATCACAATGCTCCATGACCCCTGTAATCACAATGCTCCATGCCCTTTTCATCACTGTGGTACAGAATTCTGGTCATCACAATATTCCATAACCGTGTCATCACAATGCTCTATGACCCCTGTCATCACAATGCTCCACGACACTTTTCATCACAATGATGCATGACCACATTCATCACAATGCTTCATGACCACTGTCATCACAAAGCTCGATGACCCTTGTCATCACAATGCTCCATGCCGTTGTCATCAGAATGCTCCTTGGCCCCTCTAATCTCAATGGTCCATGCCCATTTTGTCACAATTCTCCAGAATTCTTGTCATCATAATGTTCCATGGCCGTGTCATCACAATGCCCCATGACCCCTGTCATCACAATGCTCCATGGCCCCTGTCATCCCAGTGCTCCATGATATCTTTCTTCACAATTTTAGATGACCACTGTCATCACAATGCCCCATGACACCTGTCTTCACATTTCGCCATGGCCCTTGTCATCGCAATGCTCCATGAACCGTGTCATCACAATATTCCAGGACACTTTTCGTCACAATGATCCTTGACCACATTCATCTGAATACTCCATGGCCTATGTATTCACAATTTTTCATGGCCCCTGAAATCAAATTGCTCCATGTTCCCTTTCTAACAGTGCTCCGTTAACACTGTCAACACATTGTCCCATGACGCATGTCATCACAACGCTCCATGTCCCCTTTCATCACTATGCTCCATGATTCCTGTCATCACAATGTTCTAGAACAATTGTCGTCACAATGCTCCATGACCCCTGTAATCACAATGCTCCATTCCCTTTTCATCACAGTGCTACAGAATTCTGGTCATCACAATATTCCATAACCGTGTCATCACAATGCTCTATGACCCCTGTCATCACAATGCTCCACGACACTTGTCATCACAATGATGCATGACCACATTCATCACAATGCTTCATGACCACTGTCATCACAATGCTCGATGACCCTTTTCATCACAATGCTCCATGCCGTTGTCATCAGAATGCTACTTGGCCCCTCTAATCACAATGGTCCATGCCCATTTTATCACAATGTTCCAGAATTCTTGTCATCATAATGCTCCATGGCGGTGTCATCACAAAGCCACATGACCCCTGTCATCACAATGCTCCATGGCCCCTGTCATCCCACTGCTCCATGATATCTTTCTTCACAATTCTAGAGGACCACTGTCATCACAATGCCCCACGTCACCTGTCTTCACATTTCGCCATGGCCCTTGTCATCGCAATGCTCCATGAACCGTGTCATCACAATATTCCAGGACACTTTTTGTCACAATGATCCTTGACCACATTCATCTGAATACTCCATGGCCTATGTATTCACAATTTTTCATGGCCCCTGAAATCAAATTGCTCCATGTTCCCTTTCTAACAATGCTCCATGACCACTGTCAACACAATGTCCCATGATGCCTCTCATCACAATGCTCCATGGCCCCTTTCATCACTATGCTCCATGATCCCTGTCATCACAATATTCTAGAACAATTGTCATCACAATGCTCCATGATCCCTGTAATCACAATGCTCCATTCACTTTTCATCACAGTGCTACAGAATTCTGGTCATCACAATATTCCATACCCGTGTCATCACAATGCTCTATGACCCCTGTCATCACAATGCTCCACGACACTTTTCATCACAATGATCCATGACCACATTCATCACAATGCTTCATGACCACTGTCATCACAATGCTCGATGACCCTTGTCATCACAATGCTCCATGCCGTTGTCATCAGAATGCTCCTTGGCCCCTCTAATCACAATGGTCCATGCCCTTTTTATCACAATGCTCCAGAATTAATGTCATCATAATGTTCCATGACCGTGTCATCACAATGCCCCATGACCCCTGTCATCACAATGTTCCATGTCCCCTATCATCCCAGTGCTCCATGATATCTTTCTTCACAATTCTAGATGACCACTGTCATCACAATGCCCCATGACACCTGTCTTCACATTTCGCCATTGCCCTTGTCATCGCAATGCTCCATGAACCGTGTCATCACAATATTCCAGTACACTTTTCGTAACAATGATCCTTGACCACATTCATCTGAATACTCCATGGCCTATGTATTCACAATTGTTCATGGCCCCAGAAATCAAATTGCTCCATGTTCCCTTTCTAACAATGCTCCATGACCACTGTCAACACAATGTCCCATGACGCCTGTCATCCCAATGCTCCATTGCCCGTTGCATCACTATGCTCCATGATCACTGTCATCAAATGTTCTAGAACAATTGTCATCACAATCCTCCATGTCCCTTTCATCACTATGCTCCATGATTCCTGTCATCACAATGTTCTAGAACAATTGTCATCACAATGCTCCATGACCCCTGTAATCACAATGCTCCATTCCCTTTTCATCACAGTGCTACAGAATTCTGGTCATCACAATATTCCATAACCGTGTCATCACAATGCTCTATGACCCCTGTCATCACAATGCTCCACGACACTTGTCATCACAATGATGCATGACCACATTCATCACAATGCTTCATGACCACTGTCATCACAATGCTCGATGACCCTTGTCATCTCAATGCTCCATTGCGTTGTCATCAGAATGCTACTTGGCCCCTCTAATCACAATGGTCCATGCCCATTTTATCACAATGTTCCAGAATTCTTGTCATCATAATGCTCCATGGGGGTGTCATTACAAAGCCACATGACCCCTGTCATCACAATGCTCCATGGCCCCTGTCATCCCACTGCTCCATGATATCTTTCTTCACAATACTAGAGGACCACTGTCATCACAATGCCCCATGACACCTGTCTTCACATTTCGCCATGGCCCTTGTCATCGCAATGCTCCATGAACCGTGTCATCACAATATTCCAGGACACTTTTTGTCACAATGATCCTTGACCACATTCATCTGAATAATCCATGGCCTATGTATTCACAATTTTTCATGGCCCCTGAAATCAAATTGCTCCATGTTCCCTTTCTAACAATGCTCCATGACCACTGTCAACACAATGTCCCATGACGCCTGTCATCACAATGCTCCATGGCCCCTTTCATCACTATGCTCCATGATCCCTGTCATCACAATGTTCTAGAACAATTGTCATCACAATGCTCCATTATCCCTGTAATCACAATGCTCCATTCCCTTTTCATCACAGTGCTACAGAATTCTGGTCATCACAATATTCCATACCCGTGTCATCACAATGCTCTATGACCCCTGTCATCACAATGCTCCACGACACTTGTCATCACAATGATCCATGACCACATTCATCACAATGCTTCATGACCACTGTCATCACAATGCTCGATGACCCTTGTCATCACAATGCTCCATGCCGTTGTCATCAGAATGCTACTTGGCCCCTCTAATCACAATGGTCCATGCCCTTTTTATCACAATGCTCCAGAATTCATGTCATCATAATGTTCCATGACCGTGTCATCACAATGCCCCATGACCCCTGTCATCACAGTGTTCCATGTCCCCTATCATCCCAGTGCTCCATGATATTTTTCTTCACAATTCTAGATGACCACTGTCATCACAATGCCCCATGACACCTGTCTTCACATTTCGCCATTGCCCTTGTCATCGCAATGCTCCATGAACCGTGTCATCACAATATTTCAGGACACTTTTCGTCACAATGATCCTTGACCACATTCATCTGAATACTTCATGGCCTATGTATTCAGAATTTTTCATGGCCCCTGAAATCAAATTGCTCCATGTTATCTTTCTAACAATGCTCCATGACCACTGTCAACACAATGTCCCATGATGCCTGTCAACACAATGCTCCATTGCCCGTTGCATCACTATGCTCCATGATCACTGTCATCACAATGTTCTAGAACAATTGTCATCACAATGCTCCATGACCCCTGTAATCACAATGCTCCATTCCATTTTCATCACTGTGGTATAGAATTCTGGTCATCACAATATTCCATAACCGTGTCATCACAATGCTCTATGACCCCTGTCATCACAATGCTCCACGACACTTGTCATCACAATGATGCATGACCACATTCATCACAATGCTTCATGACCACTGTCATCACAATGCTCCATGCCGTTGTCATCAGAATGCTCCTTGGCCCCTCTAATCACAATGGTCCATGACCTTTTTATCACAATGCTCCAGAATTCTTGTCATAATAATGTTCCCTGGCCGTGTCATCACAATGCCCCATGACCCCTGTCATCACAATGCTCCATGGCCCCTGTCATCCCAGTGCTCCATGATATCTTTCTTCACAATTCTAGATGACCACTGTCATCACAATGCCGCATGACACCTGTCTTCACATTTCGCCATGGCCCTTGTCATCGCAATGCTCCATGAACCGTGTCATCACAATATTCCAGGACACTTTTCGTCACAATGATCCTTGACCACATTCATCTGAATACTCCATGGCGTATGTATTTGCAATTTTTCATGGCCCCTGAAATCAAATTGCTCCATGTTACCTTTCAAAACAATGCTCCATGACCACTGTCAACACAATGTCCCATGACGCCTGTCATCACAATGCTCCATGTCCCCTTTCATCACTATGCTCCATGACCCCTGTAATCACAATGCTCCATTCCCTTTTCATCACAGTGCTACAGAATTCTGGTCATCACAATATTCCATAACCATGTCATCACAATGCTCTATGACCCCTGACATCACAATGCTCCACGACACTTGTCATCACAAAGATGCATGACAACATTCATCACAATGCTTCATGACCACTGTCATCACAATGCTCGATGACCCTTGTCATCACAATGCTCCATGCCGTTGTCATCACATTGCTCATTGGCCCCTCTAATCACAATGGTCCATGCCCATTTTATCCCAATGCTCCAGACTAATTGTCATCATAATGTTCCATGGCCGTGTCATCACAATGCCCCATGACCCCTGTCATCACAATGCTCCATGGCCCCTGTCATCCCAGTGCTCCATGATATCTTTCTTCACAATTCTAGAGGACCACTGTCATCACAATGCCCCATGACACCTGTCTTCACATTTCGCCATGGCCCTTGTCATCGCAATGCTCCATGAACCGTGTCATCACAATATTCCAGGACACTTTTCGTCACAATGATCCTTGACCACATTCATCTGAATACTCCATGGCCTATGTATTCGCAATTTTTCATGACCCCTGAAATCAAATTGCTCCATGTTCTCTTTCTAACAATGCTCCATGACCACTGTCAACACAATGTGCCATGACGCCTGTCAACACAATGCTCCATTGCCCTTTTCATCACTATGCTCCATGATCCCTGTCTTCACAATGTTCTAGAACATTTGTCATCACACTGCTCCATGACCCCTGTAATCACAATGCTCCATTCCCTTTTCATCACAGTGCTACAGAATTCTGGTCATCACAATATTCCATAACCGTGTCATCACAATGATCTATGACCCCTGTCATCACAATGCTCCACGACACTTGTCATCACAATGCTCGATGATGCTTGTCATCACAATGCTCCATGCCATTGTCATCAGAATGCTCCTTGGCCCCTCTAATCACAATGGTCCATGCCCTGTTTATCACAATGCTCCAGAATTCTTGTCATCATAATGTTCCATGGCCGTGTCATCACAATGCCCCATGACCCCTGTCATCACAATGCTCCATGGCCACTGTCATCCCAGTGCTCCATGATATCTTTCTTCACAATACTACATGACCACTGTCTTCACAATGCCCCATGACACCTGTCTTCACATTTCGCCATGGCCCTTGTCATCGCAATGCTCCATGTACCGTGTCATCACATTATTCCAGGACACTTTTCGTCACAATGATCCTTGACCACATTCATCTGAATACTCCATGGCGTATGTATTTGCAATTTTTCATAGCCCCTGAAATCAAATTGCTCCATGTTCCCTTTCTAACAAAGCTCCATGTCCACTGTCAAACCAATGTCCCATGACGCCTGTCAACACAAATCTCCATTGCCACTTTCATTACTATGCTCCATGATCCCTGTCATCACAATGTTCTAGAACATTTGTCATCACAATGCTCCATGACTCATGTAATCACAATGCTCCATTGCATTTTCATCACTGTGCTACAGAATTCTGGTCATCACAATATTCCATAACCGTGTCATCACAATGCTCTATGACCCCTGTCATCACAATGCTCCACGATACTTGTCATCACAATGATGCATGACCACATTCATCACAATGCTTCATGACCACTATCATCACAATGCTCGATGAACCTTGTCATCACAATGCTCCATGCCGTTGTCATCAGAATGCTCCTTGGCCCCTCTAATCACAATGGTCCATGACCTTTTTATCACAATGCTCCAGAATTCTTGTCATCATAATGTTACATGGCCGTGTCATCACAATGCCCCATGACACCTGTCATCACAATGCTCCATGGCCCCTGTCATCCCAGTGCTCCATGATATCTTTCTTCACAATTCTAGAGGACCACTGTCATCACAATGCCCCATGACACCTGTCTTCACATTTCGCCATGGCCCTTGTCATCGCAATGCTCCATGAACCGTGTCATAACAATATTCCAGGACACTTTTCGTCACAATGATCCTTGACCACATTCATCTGAATACTCCATGGCCAATGTATTCACAATTGTTCATGGCCCCTGAAATCAAATTGCTCCAAGTGCCCTTTCTAACAATGCTCCATGACCACTGTCAACACAATGTCCCATGACGCCTGTCATCACAATTCTCCATGGCACCATTCATCACTATGCTCCATGATCCCTGTCATCACAATGTTCTAGAACAATTGTCATCTCAATGCTCCATGACCCCTGTAATCACAGTGCTCCATTCCCTTTTCATTTCAGTGCTACAGAATTCTGGTCATCACAATATTCCATAACCGTGTCATCACAATGCTTTATGCCCCTTGTCATCACAATGATCCACGACACTTGTCATCACAATTATCCATGACCACATTCATCACAATGCTTCATGACCACTGTCATCACAAAGCTCGATGACCCTTGTCATCACAATGCTCCATGACATTGTCATCAGAATGCTCCTTGGCCCCTCTAATCACAATGGTCCATGCCCTTTTTATCACAATGCTCCAGAATTCTTGTCATCATAATGTTCCATGGCCGTGTGATCACAATGCCCCATGACCCCTGTCATCACAATGTTCCATGGCCCCTGTCATCCCAGTGCTCCATGATATCTTTCTTCACTATTCTAGATGACCACTGTCATCACAATGCCCCATGACACCTGTCTTCACATTTCGCCATGGCCCTTGTCATCGCAATGCTCCATGAACCGTGTCATCACAATATTCCAGGACACTTGTCGTCACAATGATCCTTAACCACATTCATCTGAATACTCCATGGCCTATGTATTCACAATTTTTCATGGCCCCTGAAATCAAATTGCTCCATGTTCCCTTTCTAACAATGCTCCATGTCCACTGTCAACACAATGTCCCATGACGCCTGTCAACACAATGCTCCATTGCCCCTTTCTTCACTATGCTCCATGATCCCTGTCATCACAATGTTCTAGAACAATTTTCATCACAATGCTCCATGACCCCTGTAATCACAATGCTCCATGCCCTTTTCATCACTGTGCTACAGAATTCTGGTCATCACAATATTCCATAACCGTGTCATCACAATGCTCTATGACCCCTGTCATCACAATGCTCCACGACACTTGTCATCACAATGATCCATGACCACATTCATCAAAATGCTTCATGACCACTATCATCACAATGCTCGATGACCCTTGTCATCACAATGCTCCATGCCATTGTCATCAGAATGCTCCTTGGCCCCTATAATCACAATGGTCCATGACCTTTTTATCACAATGCTCCAGAATACTTGTCATCATAATGTTCCATGGCCGTGTCATCACAGTGCCCCATGACCCCTGTCATCACAATGTTCCATGGCCCCTGTCATCCCAGTGCTCCATGATATCTTTCTTCACAATTCTAGATGACCACTGTCATCACAATGCCCCATGACACCTGTCTTCACATTTCGCCATGGCCCTTGTCATCGCAATGCTCCATGAACTGTGTCATCACAATATTCCAGGACACTTGTCGTCACAATGATCCTTGACCACATTCATCTGAATACTCCATGGCCTATGTATTCACAATTTTTCATCGCCCCTGAAATCAAATTGCTCCATGTTCCCTTTCTAACAATGCTCCATGACCACTGTCAACACAATGTCCCATGGCACCTGTCATCACAAAGCTCCATGGACCCTTTAATCACTATGCTCCATGATCCCTGTCATCACAATGTTCTAGAACAATTGTCATCACAATGCTCCATGACCCCTGTAATCACAATGCTCCATTCCCTTTTCATCACAGTGCTACAGAATTCTGGTCATCACAATATTCCATAACCGTGTCATCACAATGCTCTATGACCCCTGTCATCATAATGCTCCACGACACTTGTCATCACAAAGATCAATGACCACATTCATCACAATGCTTCATGACCACTGTCATCACAATGCTCGATGACCCTTGTCATCACAATGCTCCATGCCGTTGTCATCAGAATGCTCCTTGGCCCCTCTAATCACAATGGTCCATGCCCTTTTTATCACAATGCTCCAGAATTCTTGTCATCATAATGTTCCATGGCCGTGTCATCACAATGCCCCATGAACCCTGTCATCACAATGCCCCATGACACCTGTCTTCACATTTCGCCATGGCCCTTGTCATCGCACTGCTCCATGAACCGTGTCATCACAATATTCCAGGACACTTTTCGTCACAATGATTCTTGACCATATTCATATGAATACTCAATGGCCTATGTATTCGCAATTTTTCATGGCCCCTGAAATCAAATTGCTCCATGTTCTCTTTCTAACAATGCTCCATGACCACTGTCAACACAATGTCCCATGACGCCTGTCAACACAATGCACCATGGTCCCTTTCATCACTATGCTCCATGATCCCTGTCTTCACAATGTTCTAAAAAATTGTCATCAAAATGCTCCATGACCCCTGTAATCACAATGCTCCATTCCCTTTTCATCACTGTGGTACAGAATTCTGGTCATCACAATATTCCATAACCGTGTCATCACAATGCTCTATGACCCCTGACATCACAATGCTCCACGACACTTGTCATCACAATGATGCATGACCACATTCATCACAATGCTTCATGACCACTGTCATCACAATGCTCGATGACCCTTGTCATCACAATGCTCCATGCCGTTGTCATCACATTGCTCATTGGCCCCTCTAATCACAATGGTCCATGCCCATTTTATCACAATGCTCCAGACTACTTGTCATCATAATGTTCCATGGCCGTGTCATCACAATGCCCCATGACCCCTGTCATCACAATGCTCCATGGCCCCTGTCATCCCAGTGCTCCATGATATCTTTCTTCACAATTCTAGAGGACCACTGTCATCACAATGCCCCATGACACCTGTCTTCACATTTCGCCATGGCCCTTGTCATCGCAATGCTCCATGAACTGTGTCATCACAATATTCCGGGACACTTTTCGTCACAATGATCCTTGACCACATTCATCTGAATACTCCATGGCCTATGTATTCGCAATTTTTCATGACCCCTGAAATCAAATTGCTCCATGGTCTCTTTCTAACAATGCTCCATGACCACTGTCAACACAATGTCCCATGACGCCTGTCAACACAATGCTCCATTGCCCCTTTCATCACTATGCTCCATGATCCCTGTCTTCACAATGTTCTAGAACAATTGTCATCACACTGCTCCATGACCCCTGTAATCACAATGCTCCATTCCCTTTTCATCACAGTGCTACAGAATTCTGGTCATCACAATATTCCATAACCGTGTCATCACAATGATCTATGACCCCTGTCATCACAATGCTCCACGACACTTGTCATCACAATGCTCGATGATGCTTGTCATCACAATGCTCCATTCCGTTGTCATCAGAATGCTCCTTGGCCCCTCTAATCACAATGGTCCATGACCTTTTTATCACAATGCTCCAGAATTCTTGTCATCATAATGTTCCATGGCCGTGTCATCACAATGCCCCATGACCACTGTCATCACAATGCTCCATGGCCCCTTTCATCCAAGTGCTCCATGATATCTTTCTTCACGTTTCTAGATGACCACTGTCATCACAATGCCCCATGACACCTGTCTTCACATTTCGCCATGGCCCTTGTCATCGCAATGCTCCATGAACCGTGTCATCACAATATTCCAGGACAATTGTCGTCACAATGATCCTTGACCACATTCATCTGAATACTCCATGGCCTATGTATTCACAATTTTTCATGGCCCCTGAAATCAAATTTCTCCATGTTCCCTTTCTAACAATGCTCCATGACCACTGTCAACACAATGTCCCATGACGCCTGTTATCACAATGCTCCATGGACCCTTTCATCACTATGCTCCATGATCCCTGTCATCACAATGTTCTAGAACAATTGTCATCACAATGCTCCATGACCCCTGTAATCACAATACTCCATTCCCTTTTCATCACAGTGCTACAGAATTCTGGTCATCACAATATTCCATAACCATGTGATCACAATGCTCTATGACCCCTGTCATCACAATGCTACACGACACTTTTCAACACAATGATCCATGACCACATTCATCACAATGCTTCATGACCACTGTCATCACAATGCTCGATAAACCTTGTCATCACAATGCTCCATGCCGTTTTCATCAGAATGCTCCTTGGCCACTCTAATCACAATGGTCCATGCCCTTTTTATCACAATGCTCCAGAATTCTTGTCATCATAATGTTCCATGGCCGTGTCATCACAATGCCCCATGAACCCTGTCATCACAATGCCCCATGACACCTGTCTTCACATTTCGCCATGGCCCTTGTCATCGCAATGCTCCATGAACCGTGTCATAACAATATTCCAGGACACTTTTCGTCACAATGATCCTTGACCACATTCATCTGAATACTCCATGGCCAATGTATTCACAATTGTTCATGGCCCCTGAAATCAAATTGCTCCAAGTGCCCTTTCTAACAATGCTCCATGACCACTGTCAACACAATGTCCCATGACGCCTGTCATCACAATTCTCCATGGCACCATTCATCACTATGCTCCATGATACCTGTCATCACAATGTTCTAGAACAATTGTCATCACAATGCTCAATGACCCCTGTAATCACAGTGCTCCATTCCCCTTTCATTTCAGTGCTACAGAATTCTGGTCATCACAATATTCCATAACCGTGTAATCACAATGCTCCATGACCCCTGTAATCACAATGCTCCATTCCCTTTTCATCACAGTGCTACAGAATTCTGGTCATCACAATATTCCATAACCGTGTCATCACAATGCTCTATGACCCCTGTCATCATAATGCTCCACGACACTTGTCATCACAAAGATCAATGACCACATTCATCACAATGCTTCATGACCACTATCATCACAATGCTCGATGACCCTTGTCATCACAATGCTCCATGCCGTTGTCATCAGAATGCTCCTTGGCCCCTCTAATCACAATGGTCCATGACCTTTTTATCACAATGCTCCAGAATTCTTGTCATCATAATGTTCCATGGCCGTGTCATCACAATGCCCCATGACCCCTGTCATCACAATGTTCCATGGCCCCTCTCATCCCAGTGCTCCATGATATCTTTCTTCACAATTCTAGATAACCACTGTCATCACAATGCCTCATGACACCTGTCTTCACATTTCGCCATGGCCCTTTTCATCGCAATGCTCCATGAACCGTGTCATCACAATATTCCAGGACACTTTTCGTCACAATGATCCTTGACCACATTCATCTGAATACTCCATGGCCTATGTATTCGCAATTTTTCATGGCCCCTGAAATCAAATTGCTCCATGTTCCATTTCTAACAATGCTCCATGTCCACTGTCAACACAATGTCCCATGACGCCTGTCAACACAATGCTCCATTGCCCCTTTCATCACTATGCTCCATGATCCCTGTCATCACAATGTTCTAGAACAATTGTCATCACAATGCTCCATGACCCCTGTAATCACAATGCTCCATGCCCTTTTCATCACTGTGCTACAGAATTCTGGTCATCACAATATTCCATAACCGTGTCATCACAATGCTCTATGATCCCTGTCATCACAATGCTCCACGACACTTGTCATCACAATGATCCATGACCACATTCATCACAATGCTTCATGACCACTCTCATCACAATGCTCGATGACCCTTGTCATCACAATGCTCCATGCCGTTGTCATCAGAATGCTCCTTGGCCCCTATAATCACAATGGTCCATGACCTTTTTATCACAATGCTCCAGAATACTTGTCATCATAATGTTCCATGGTCGTGTCATCACAGTGCCCCATGACCCCTGTCATCACAATGTTCCATGGCCCCTGTCATCCCAGTGCTCCATGATATCTTTCTTCACAATTCTAGATGACCACTGTCATCACAATGCCCCATGACACCTGTCTTCACATTTCGCCATGGCCCTTGTCATCCCAATGCTCCATGATCCGTGTCTTCACAATATTCCAGGACAATTTTCGTCACAATGATCCTTGACCACATTCATCTGAATACTCCATGGTCTATGTATTCACAATTTTTCATGACCCCTGAAATCAAATTGCTCCATGTTCCCTTTCTAACAAGGCTCCATGACCACTGTCAACACATTGTCCCATGACGCCTGTCATCACAATGCTCCATGACCCCTTTCATCACTATGCTCCATGATCCCTGTCTTCACAATGTTCTAGAACAATTGTCATCACAATGCTCCATGACCCCTTTAATCACAATGCTCCATTCCCTTTTCATCACAGTGCTACAGAATTCTGGTCATCACAATATTCCATAACCGTGTCATCACAATGCTCTACGACACTTGTCATCACAATGATCCATGACCACATTTATCACAATGCTTCATCACCACTGTCATCACAATGCTCGATGACCCTTGTCATCACAATGCTCCATGCCGTTGTCATCAGAATGCTCCTTGGCCCCTCTAATCACAATGGTCCATGCCCTTTTTATCACAATGCTCCAGAATTCTTGTCATCATAATGTTCCATGGCCGTGTCATCACAATGTCCCATGACCCCTGTCATCACAATGCTCGATGGCCCCTGTCATCCCAGTGCTCCATGATATCTTTCTTCACAATTCTAGATGACCACTGTCATAACAATGCCCCATGACACCTGTCTTCACATTTCGCCATGGCCCTTGTCATCGCAATGCTCCATGAACCGTGTCATCACAATATTCCAGGACACTTGTCGTCACAATGATCCTTGACCACATTCATCTGAATACTCCATGGCCTATGTATTCACAATTGTTCATGGCCCCTGAAATCAAATTGCTCCATGTTCCCTTTCTAACAATGCTCCATGACCACTGTCAACACAATGTCCCATGGCGCCTGTCATCACAATGCTCCATGGACCCTTTCTTCACTATGCTCCATGATCCCTGTCATCACAATGTTCTAGAACAATTGTCATCACAATGCTCCATGACCCCTGTAATCACAATGCTCCATTCCTTTTTCATCACAGTGCTACAGAATTCTGGTCATCACAATATTCCATAACCGTGTCATCACAATGCTCTATGACCCCTGTCATCACAATGCTCCACGACACTTGTCATCACAATGATGCATGACCACATTCATCACAATGCTTCATGACCACTGTCATCACAAAGCTCGATGACCCTTGTCATCACAATGCTCCATGCCGTTGTCATCAGAATGCTCCTTGGCCCCTCTAATCTCAATGGTCAATGCCCATTTTATCACAATTCTCCAGAATTCTTGTCATCATAATGTTCCATGGCCGTGACATCACAATGTCCCATGACCCCTGTCATCACAATGATCCATGGCCCCTGTCATCCCAGTGCTCCATGATATCTTTCTTCACAATTCTAGAGGACCACTGTCATCACAATGCCCCATGACACCTGTCTTCACATTTCGCCATGGCCCCTGTCATCGCAATGCTCCATTAACCGTGCCATCACAATATTCCAGGACACTTTTCGTCACAATGATCCTTGACCACATTCATCTGAATACTCCATGGCCTATGTATTCACAATTTTTCATGGCCCCTGAAATCAAATTGCTAAATGTTCCCTTTCTAACAATGCTCCATGACCACTGTCAACACAATGTCCCATGACGCCTGTCATCACAATGCTCCATGGCCCCTTTCATCACTATGCTCCATGATCCCTGTCATCACAATGTTCTAGAACAATTGTCATCACAATGCTCCATGACCCCTGTAATCACAATGCTCCATTCCCTTTTCATCACAGTGCTACAGAATTCTGGTCATCACAATATTCCATAACCGTGTCATCACAATGCTCTATGACAACTGTCATCAGAATGCTCCACGACACTTGTCATCACAATGATGCATGACCACATTCATCACAATGCTTCATGACCACTGTCATCACAAAGCTCGATGACCTTTGTCATCACAATGCTCCATGCCGTTGTCATCAGAATGCTCCTTGGCCCCTCTAATCTCAATGGTCCATGCACATTTTATCACAATGCTCCAGAATTCTTGTCATCATAATGTTCCATGGCCGTGTCATCACCATGCCCCATGACCCCTGTCATCACAATGCTCCATGGCCCCTGTCATCCCAGTGCTCCATGATATCTTTCTTCACAATTCTAGAGGACCACTGTCATCACAATGCCCCATGACACCTGTCTTCACATTTCGCCATGGCCCTTGTCATCGGAATGCTCCATGAAATGTGTCATCACAATATTCCAGGACACTTTTCGTCACAATGATCCTTGACCACATTAATCTGAATACTCCATGGCCTATGCATTCACAATTTTTCATGGCCACTGAAATCAATTTGCTCCATGTTCCCTTTCTAACAATGCTCCATGACCACTGTCAAAACAATGTCCCATGACGCCTATCATCACAATGCTCCATGGCCCCTTTCATCATTATGCTCCGTGATCCCTGTCATCACAATGTTCTAGAACAATTGTCATCACAATGCTCCATGACCCCTGTAATCACAATGCTCCATTCCCTTTTCATCACAGTGCTGCAGAATTCTGGTCATCACAATATTCCATAACCGTGTCATCACAATGCTCTATGACCCCTGTCATCACAATGCTCCACGACACTTGTCATCACAATGATCCATGACCACATTCATCACAATGCTTCATGACCACTGTCATCACAATGCTCGATGACCCTTGTCGTCACAATTCTCCATGACTTTGTCATCAGAATGCTCCTTGGCCCCTCTAATCACAATTGTCCATGACCTTTTTATCACAATGCTCCAGAATTCTTGTCATCATAATGTTCTATGGCCGTGTCATCACAATGCCCCATGACCCCTGTCATCACAATGCCCCATGACACCTGTCTTCACATTTCGCCATGGCCCTTGTCATCGCAATGTTCCATGGCCCCTTTTATCCCAGTGCTCCATGATATCTTTCTTCACAATTCTAGAGGACCACTGTCATCACAATGCCCCATGACACCTGTCATCACAATGCCCCATGACACCTGTCTTCACATTTCGCCATGGCACTGGTCATCGCAATGCTCCATGAACCATGTCATCACAATATTCCAGGACACTTTTCTTCACAATGAACCTTGACCACATTCATCTGAATACTCCATGGCCTATGTATTCGCAATTTTTCATGACCCCTGAAATCAAATTGCTCCATGTTCTCTTTCTAACAATGCTCCATGACCACTGTCAACACAATGTCCCATGACGCCTGTCATCACAATGCTCCATGGCCCCTTTCATCACTATGCTCCATGATCCCTGTCATCACAATGTTCTAGAACAATTGTCATCACAATGCTCCATGACCCCTGTAATCACAATGCTCCATTCCCTTTTCATCACAGTGCTACAGAATTCTGGTCATCACAATATTCCATAACCGTGTCATCACAATGCTCTATGACCCCTGTCATCAGAATGCTCCACGACACTTGTCATCACAATGATGCATGACCACATTCATCACAATGCTTCATGACCACTGTCATCACAAAGCTCGATGACACTTGTCATCACAATGCTCCATGCCGTTGTCATCAGAATGCTCCTTGGCCCCTCTAATCTCAATGGTCCATGCCCATTTTATCACAATGCTCCAGAATTCTTGTCATCATAATGTTCCATGGCCGTGTCATCACAATGCCCCATGGCCCCTGTCATCTCAGTGCTCCATGATATCTTTCTTCACAATTCTACATGACCACTGTCATCACAATGCCCCATGACACCTGTCTTCACATTTCGCCATGGCCCTTGTCATCGCAATGCTCCATGAACCGTGTCATCACAATATTCCAGGACACTTTTCGTCACAATGATCCTTGACCACATTCATCTGAATACTCCATGGCCTATGTATTTGCAATTTTTCATGGCCCCTGAAATCAAATTGCTCCATGTTCCCTTTCTAACAATGCTCCATGACCACTGTCAACACAATGTCCCATGACGCCTGTCAAAACAATGCTCCATTGCCCGTTTCATCACTATGCTCCATGATCCCTGTCATCACAATGTTCTAGAACAATTGTCATCACAATGCTCCATGACCCCTGTAATCACAATGCTCCATTCCATTTTCATCACAGTGCTACAGAATTCTGGTCATCACAATATTCCATAACCGTGTCATCACAATGCTCTATGACCCCTGTCATCACAATGCTCCACGAAACTTGTCATCACAATGATCCATGACCACATTCATCACAATGCTTCATGACCACTGTCATCACAATGTTCGATGACCCTTGTCATCACAATGCTCCATGCCGTTGTCATCAGAATGCTCCTTGGCCCCTCTAATCACAATGGTCCATGACCTTTTTATCACAATGCTCCAGAATTATTGTCATAATAATGTTCCATGGCTGTGTCATCACAATGCCCCATGACCCCTGTCATCACAATGCTCCATGGCCCCTGTCCTCCCAGTGCTCCATGATATCTTTCTTCACAACTCTAGATGACCACTGTCATCACAATGCCGCATGTCACCTGTCTTCACATTTCGCCATGGCCCTTGTCATCGCAATGCTCCATGAACCGTGTCATCACAATATTGCAGGACACATTTCGTCCCAATGATCCTTGACCACATTCATGTGTATACTCCATGGCCTATGTATTCACAATTGTTCATGGCCCCTGAAATCAAATTGCACCATGTTCCCTTTCTAACAATGCTCCATGACAACTGTCAACCCAATGTCCCATGACGCCTGTCATCACAATGCTCCATGGCCCATTTCCTCACTATGCTCCAGGATCCCTGTCATCACAATGTTCTAGAACATATGTCATCACAATGCTCCATGAACCCTGTAAACACAATGCTCCATTCCCTTTTCATCACAGTGCTGCAGAATTCTGGTCATCACAATATTCCATAACCGTGTCATCACAATGCTCTATGACCCCTGTCATCACAATGCTCCACGACACTTGTCATCACAATGATCCATGACCACATTCATCACAATGCTTCATGACCACTGTCATCACAATGCTCGATGACCCTTGTCGTCACAATTCTCCATGACTTTGTCATCAGAATGCTCCTTGGCCCCTCTAATCACAATTGTCCATGACCTTTTTATCACAATGCTCCAGAATTCTTGTCATCATAATGTTCTATGGCCGTGTCATCACAATGCCCCATGACACCTGTCATCACAATGCTCCATGGCCCCTGTCATCCCAGTGCTCCATGATATATTTCTTCACAATTCTAGAGGACCACTGTCATCACAATGCCCCATGACACCTGTCTTCACATTTCGCCATGGCCCTTGTCATCGCAATGCTCCATGAACCGTGTCATAACAATATTCCAGGACACTTTTCGTCACAATGATCCTTGACCACATTCATCTGAATACTCCATGGCCAATGTATTCACAATTGTTCATGGCCCCTGAAATCAAATTGCTCCAAGTGCCCTTTCTAACAATGCTCCATGACCACTGTCAACACAATGTCCCATGACGCCTGTCATCACAATTCTCCATGGCACCATTCATCACTATGCTCCATGATCCCTGTCATCACAATGTTCTAGAACAATTGTCATCTCAATGCTCCATGACCCCTGTAATCACAGTGCTCCATTCCCTTTTCATTTCAGTGCTACAGAATTCTGGTCATCACAATATTCCATAACCGTGTCATCACAATGCTTTATGCCCCTTGTCATCACAATGATCCACGACACTTGTCATCACAATTATCCATGAGCACATTCATCACAATGCTTCATGACCACTGTCATCACAAAGCTCGATGACCCTTGTCATCACAATGCTCCATGACATTGTCATCAGAATGCTCCTTGGCCCCTCTAATCACAATGGTCCATGCCCTTTTTATCACAATGCTCCAGAATTCTTGTCATCATAATGTTCCATGGCCGTGTGATCACAATGCCCCATGACCCCTGTCATCACAATGTTCCATGGCCCCTGTCATCCCAGTGCTCCATGATATCTTTCTTCACTATTCTAGATGACCACTGTCATCACAATGCCCCATGACACCTGTCTTCACATTTCGCCATGGCCCTTGTCATCGCAATGCTCCATGAACCGTGTCATCACAATATTCCAGGACACTTGTCGTCACAATGATCCTTAACCACATTCATCTGAATACTCCATGGCCTATGTATTCACAATTTTTCATGGCCCCTGAAATCAAATTGCTCCATGTTCCCTTTCTAACAATGCTCCATGTCCACTGTCAACACAATGTCCCATGACGCCTGTCAACACAATGCTCCATTGCCCCTTTCATCACTATGCTCCATGATCCCTGTCATCACAATGTTCTAGAACAATTTTCATCACAATGCTCCATGACCCCTGTAATCACAATGCTCCATGCCCTTTTCATCACTGTGCTACAGAATTCTGGTCATCACAATATTCCATAACCGTGTCATCACAATGCTCTATGACCCCTGTCATCACAATGCTCCACGACACTTGTCATCACAATGATCCATGACCACATTCATCAAAATGCTTCATGACCACTATCATCACAATGCTCGATGACCCTTGTCATCACAATGCTCCATGCCATTGTCATCAGAATGCTCCTTGGCCCCTATAATCACAATGGTCCATGACCTTTTTATCACAATGCTCCAGAATACTTGTCATCATAATGTTCCATGGCCGTGTCATCACAGTGCCCCATGACCCCTGTCATCACAATGTTCCATGGCCCCTGTCATCCCAGTGCTCCATGATATCTTTCTTCACAATTCTAGATGACCACTGTCATCACAATGCCCCATGACACCTGTCTTCACATTTCGCCATGGCCCTTGTCATCGCAATGCTCCATGAACTGTGTCATCACAATATTCCAGGACACTTGTCGTCACAATGATCCTTGACCACATTCATCTGAATACTCCATGGCCTATGTATTCACAATTTTTCATCGCCCCTGAAATCAAATTGCTCCATGTTCCCTTTCTAACAATGCTCCATGACCACTGTCAACACAATGTCCCATGGCGCCTGTCATCACAAAGCTCCATGGACCCTTTAATCACTATGCTCCATGATCCCTGTCATCACAATGTTCTAGAACAATTGTCATCACAATGCTCCATGACCCCTGTAATCACAATGCTCCATTCCCTTTTCATCACAGTGCTACAGAATTCTGGTCATCACAATATTCCATAACCGTGTCATCACAATGCTCTATGACCCCTGTCATCATAATGCTCCACGACACTTGTCATCACAAAGATCAATGACCACATTCATCACAATGCTTCATGACCACTGTCATCACAATGCTCGATGACCCTTGTCATCACAATGCTCCATGCCGTTGTCATCAGAATGCTCCTTGGCCCCTCTAATCACAATGGTCCATGCCCATTTTATCACAATGCTCCAGACTACTTTTCATCATAATGTTCCATGGCCGTGTCATCACAATGCCCCATCACCCCTGTCATCACAATGCTCCATGGCCCCTGTCATCCCAGTGCTCCATGATATCTTTCTTCACAATTCTAGAGGACCACTGTCATCACAATGCCCCATGACACCTGTCTTCACATTTCGCCATGGCCCTTGTCATCGCACTGCTCCATGAACCGTGTCATCACAATATTCCAGGACACTTTTCGTCACAATGATTCTTGACCATATTCATATGAATACTCAATGGCCTATGTATTCGCAATTTTTCATGGCCCCTGAAATCAAATTGCTCCATGTTCTCTTTCTAACAATGCTCCATGACCACTGTCAACACAATGTCCCATGACGCCTGTCAACACAATGCACCATGGCCCCTTTCATCACTATGCTCCATGATCCCTGTCTTCACAATGTTCTAAAAAATTGTCATCAAAATGCTCCATGACCCCTGTAATCACAATGCTCCATTCCATTTTCATCACTGTGGTACAGAATTCTGGTCATCACAATATTCCATAACCGTGTCATCACAATGCTCTATGACCCCTGACATCACAATGCTCCACGACACTTGTCATCACAATGATGCATGACCACATTCATCACAATGCTTCATGACCACTGTCATCACAATGCTCGATGACCCTTTTCATCACAATGCTCCATGCCGTTGTCATCACATTGCTCATTGGCCCCTCTAATCACAATGGTCCATGCCCATTTTATCACAATGCTCCAGACTACTTGTCATCATAATGTTCCATGGCCGTGTCATCACAATGCCCCATGACCCCTGTCATCACAATGCTCCATGGCCCCTGTCATCCCAGTGCTCCATGATATCTTTCTTCACAATTCTAGAGGACCACTGTCATCACAATGCCCCATGACACCTGTCTTCACATTTCGCCATGGCCCTTGTCATCGCAATGCTCCATGAACCGTGTCATCACAATATTCCAGGACACTTTTCGTCACAATGATCCTTGACCACATTCATCTGAATACTCCATGGCCTATGTATTCGCAATTTTTCATGACCCCTGAAATCAAATTGCTCCATGTTCTCTTTCTAACAATGCTCCATGACCACTGTCAACACAATGTCCCATGACCCCTGTCATCACAATGCCCCATGACACCTGTCTTCACATTTCGCCATGGCCCTTGTCATCGCAATGCTCCATGAACCGTGTCATAACAATATTCCAGGACACTTTTCGTCACAATGATCCTTGACCACATTCATCTGAATACTCCATGGCCAATGTATTCACAATTGTTCATGGCCCCTGAAATCAAATTGCTCCAAGTGCCCTTTCTAACAATGCTCCATGACCACTGTCAACACAATGTCCCATGACGCCTGTCATCACAATTCTCCATGGCACCATTCATCACTATGCTCCATGATCCCTGTCATCACAATGTTCTAGAACAATTGTCATCACAATGCTCCATGACCCCTGTAATCACAGTGCTCCATTCCCCTTTCATTTCAGTGCTACAGAATTCTGGTCATCACAATATTCCATAACCGTGTAATCACAATGCTCCATGACCCCTGTAATCACAATGCTCCATTCCCTTTTCATCACAGTGCTACAGAATTCTGGTCATCACAATATTCCATAACCGTGTCATCACAATGCTCTATGACCCCTGTCATCATAATGCTCCACGACACTTGTCATCACAAAGATCAATGACCACATTCATCACAATGCTTCATGACCACTATCATCACAATGCTCGATGACCCTTGTCATCACAATGCTCCATGCCGTTGTCATCAGAATGCTCCTTGGCCCCTCTAATCACAATGGTCCATGACCTTTTTATCACAATGCTCCAGAATTCTTGTCATCATAATGTTCCATGGCCGTGTCATCACAATGCCCCATGACCCCTGTCATCACAATGTTCCATGGCCCCTCTCATCCCAGTGCTCCATGATATCTTTCTTCACAATTCTAGATAACCACTGTCATCACAATGCCTCATGACAACTGTCTTCACATTTCGCCATGGCCCTTTTCATCGCAATGCTCCATGAACCGTGTCATCACAATATTCCAGGACACTTTTCGTCACAATGATCCTTGACCACATTCATCTGAATACTCCATGGCCTATGTATTCGCAATTTTTCATGGCCCCTGAAATCAAATTGCTCCATGTTCCATTTCTAACAATGCTCCATGTCCACTGTCAACACAATGTCCCATGACGCCTGTCAACACAATGCTCCATTGCCCCTTTCATCACTATGCTCCATGATCCCTGTCATCACAATGTTCTAGAACAATTGTCATCACAATTCTCCATGACCCCTGTAATCACAATGCTCCATGCCCTTTTCATCACTGTGCTACAGAATTCTGGTCATCACAATATTCCATAACCGTGTCATCACAATGCTCTATGATCCCTGTCATCACAATGCTCCACGACACTTGTCATCACAATGATCCATGACCACATTCATCACAATGCTTCATGACCACTCTCATCACAATGCTCGATGACCCTTGTCATCACAATGCTCCATGCCGTTGTCATCAGAATGCTCCTTGGCCCCTATAATCACAATGGTCCATGACCTTTTTATCACAATGCTCCAGAATACTTGTCATCATAATGTTCCATGGTCGTGTCATCACAGTGCCCCATGACCCCTGTCATCACAATGTTCCATGGCCCCTGTCATCCCAGTGCTCCATGATATCTTTCTTCACAATTCTAGATGACCACTGTCATCACAATGCCCCATGACACCTGTCTTCACATTTCGCCATGGCCCTTGTCATCCCAATGCTCCATGATCCGTGTCTTCACAATATTCCAGGACAATTTTCGTCACAATGATCCTTGACCACATTCATCTGAATACTCCATGGTCTATGTATTCACAATTTTTCATGACCCCTGAAATCAAATTGCTCCATGTTCCCTTTCTAACAAGGCTCCATGACCACTGTCAACACATTGTCCCATGACGCCTGTCATCACAATGCTCCATGACCCCTTTCATCACTATGCTCCATGATCCCTGTCTTCACAATGTTCTAGAACAATTGTCATCACAATGCTCCATGACCCCTTTAATCACAATGCTCCATTCCCTTTTCATCACAGTGCTACAGAATTCTGGTCATCACAATATTCCATAACCGTGTCATCACAATGCTCTACGACACTTGTCATCACAATGATCCATGACCACATTTATCACAATGCTTCATCACCACTGTCATCACAATGCTCGATGACCCTTGTCATCACAATGCTCCATGCCGTTGTCATCAGAATGCTCCTTGGCCCCTCTAATCACAATGGTCCATGCCCTTTTTATCACAATGCTCCAGAATTCTTGTCATCATAATGTTCCATGGCCGTGTCATCACAATGCCCCATGACCCCTGTCATCACAATGCTCGATGGCCCCTGTCATCCCAGTGCTCCATGATATCTTTCTTCACAATTCTAGATGACCACTGTCATAACAATGCCCCATGACACCTGTCTTCACATTTCGCCATGGCCCTTGTCATCGCAATGCTCCATGAACCGTGTCATCACAATATTCCAGGACACTTGTCGTCACAATGATCCTTGACCACATTCATCTGAATACTCCATGGCCTATGTATTCACAATTGTTCATGGCCCCTGAAATCAAATTGCTCCATGTTCCCTTTCTAACAATGCTCCATGACCACTGTCAACACAATGTCCCATGGCGCCTGTCATCACAATGCTCCATGGACCCTTTCTTCACTATGCTCCATGATCCATGTCATCACAATGTTCTAGAACAATTGTCATCACAATGCTCCATGACCCCTGTAATCACAATGCTCCATTCCTTTTTCATCACAGTGCTACAGAATTCTGGTCATCACAATATTCCATAACCGTGTCATCACAATGCTCTATGACCCCTGTCATCACAATGCTCCACGACACTTGTCATCACAATGATGCATGACCACATTCATCACAATGCTTCATGACCACTGTCATCACAAAGCTCGATGACCCTTGTCATCACAATGCTCCATGCCGTTGTCATCAGAATGCTCCTTGGCCCCTCTAATCTCAATGGTCAATGCCCATTTTATCACAATTCTCCAGAATTCTTTTCATCATAATGTTCCATGGCCGTGACATCACAATGTCCCATGACCCCTGTCATCACAATGATCCATGGCCCCTGTCATCCCAGTGCTCCATGATATCTTTCTTCACAATTCTAGAGGACCACTGTCATCACAATGCCCCATGACACCTGTCTTCACATTTCGCCATGGCCCCTGTCATCGCAATGCTCCATTAACCGTGCCATCACAATATTCCAGGACACTTTTCGTCACAATGATCCTTGACCACATTCATCTGAATACTCCATGGCCTATGTATTCACAATTTTTCATGGCCCCTGAAATCAAATTGCTAAATGTTCCCTTTCTAACAATGCTCCATGACCACTGTCAACACAATGTCCCATGACGCCTGTCATCACAATGCTCCATGGCCCCTTTCATCACTATGCTCCATGATCCCTGTCATCACAATGTTCTAGAACAATTGTCATCACAATGCTCCATGACCCCTGTAATCACAATGCTCCATTCCCTTTTCATCACAGTGCTAGAGAATTCTGGTCATCACAATATTCCATAACCGTGTCATCACAATGCTCTATGACAACTGTCATCAGAATGCTCCACGACACTTGTCATCACAATGATGCATGACCACATTCATCACAATGCTTCATGACCACTGTCATCACAAAGCTCGATGACCTTTGTCATCACAATGCTCCATGCCGTTGTCATCAGAATGCTCCTTGGCCCCTCTAATCTCAATGGTCCATGCCCATTTTATCACAATGCTCCAGAATTCTTGTCATCATAATGTTCCATGGCCGTGTCATCACCATGCCCCATGACCCCTGTCATCACAATGCTCCATGGCCCCTGTCATCCCAGTGCTCCATGATATCTTTCTTCACAATTCTAGAGGACCACTGTCATCACAATGCCCCATGACACCTGTCTTCACATTTCGCCATGGCCCTTGTCATCGGAATGCTCCATGAAATGTGTCATCACAATATTCCAGGACACTTTTCGTCACAATGATCCTTGACCACATTAATCTGAATACTCCATGGCCTATGCATTCACAATTTTTCATGGCCACTGAAATCAATTTGCTCCATGTTCCCTTTCTAACAATGCTCCATGACCACTGTCAAAACAATGTCCCATGACGCCTATCATCACAATGCTCCATGGCCCCTTTCATCATTATGCTCCGTGATCCCTGTCATCACAATGTTCTAGAACAATTGTCATCACAATGCTCCATGACCCCTGTAATCACAATGCTCCATTCCCTTTTCATCACAGTGCTGCAGAATTCTGGTCATCACAATATTCCATAACCGTGTCATCACAATGCTCTATGACCCCTGTCATCACAATGCTCCACGACACTTGTCATCACAATGATCCATGACCACATTCATCACAATGCTTCATGACCACTGTCATCACAATGCTCGATGACCCTTGTCGTCACAATTCTCCATGAATTTGTCATCAGAATGCTCCTTGGCCCCTCTAATCACAATTGTCCATGACCTTTTTATCACAATGCTCCAGAATTCTTGTCATCATAATGTTCTATGGCCGTGTCATCACAATGCCCCATGACCCCTGTCATCACAATGCCCCATGACACCTGTCTTCACATTTCGCCATGGCCCTTGTCATCGCAATGTTCCATGGCCCCTTTTATCCCAGTGCTCCATGATATCTTTCTTCACAATTCTAGAGGACCACTGTCATCACAATGCCCCATGACACCTGTCATCACAATGCCCCATGACACCTGTCTTCACATTTCGCCATGGCACTGGTCATCGCAATGCTCCATGAACCATGTCATCACAATATTCCAGGACACTTTTCTTCACAATGAACCTTGACCACATTCATCTGAATACTCCATGGCCTATGTATTCGCAATTTTTCATGACCCCTGAAATCAAATTGCTCCATGTTCTCTTTCTAACAATGCTCCATGACCACTGTCAACACAATGTCCCATGACGCCTGTCATCACAATGCTCCATGGCCCCTTTCATCACTATGCTCCATGATCCCTGTCATCACAATGTTCTAGAACAATTGTCATCACAATGCTCCATGACCCCTGTAATCACAATGCTCCATTCCCTTTTCATCACAGTGCTACAGAATTCTGGTCATCACAATATTCCATAACCGTGTCATCACAATGCTCTATGACCCCTGTCATCAGAATGCTCCACGACACTTGTCATCACAATGATGCATGACCACATTCATCACAATGCTTCATGACCACTGTCATCACAAAGCTCGATGACCCTTGTCATCACAATGCTCCATGCCGTTGTCATCAGAATGCTCCTTGGCCCCTCTAATCTCAATGGTCCATGCCCATTTTATCACAATGCTCCAGAATTCTTGTCATCATAATGTTCCATGGCCGTGTCATCACAATGCCCCATGGCCCCTGTCATCTCAGTGCTCCATGATATCTTTCTTCACAATTCTACATGACCACTGTCATCACAATGCCCCATGACACCTGTCTTCACATTTCGCCATGGCCCTTGTCATCGCAATGCTCCATGAACCGTGTCATCACAATATTCCAGGACACTTTTCGTCACAATGATCCTTGACCACATTCATCTGAATACTCCATGGCCTATGTATTTGCAATTTTTCATGGCCCCTGAAATCAAATTGCTCCATGTTCCCTTTCTAACAATGCTCCATGACCACTGTCAACACAATGTCCCATGACGCCTGTCAACACAATGCTCCATTGCCCGTTTCATCACTATGCTCCATGATCCCTGTCATCACAATGTTCTAGAACAATTGTCATCACAATGCTCCATGACCCCTGTAATCACAATGCTCCATTCCATTTTCATCACAGTGCTACAGAATTCTGGTCATCACAATATTCCATAACCGTGTCATCACAATGCTCTATGACCCCTGTCATCACAATGCTCCACGAAACTTGTCATCACAATGATCCATGACCACATTCATCACAATGCTTCATGACCACTGTCATCACAATGTTCGATGACCCTTGTCATCACAATGCTCCATGCCGTTGTCATCAGAATGCTCCTTGGCCCCTCTAATCACAATGGTCCATGACCTTTTTATCACAATGCTCCAGAATTATTGTCATAATAATGTTCCATGGCTGTGTCATCACAATGCCCCATGACCCCTGTCATCACAATGCTCCATGGCCCCTGTCATCCCAGTGCTCCATGATATCTTTCTTCACAACTCTAGATGACCACTGTCATCACAATGCCGCATGTCACCTGTCTTCACATTTCGCCATGGCCCTTGTCATCGCAATGCTCCATGAACCGTGTCATCACAATATTGCAGGACACTTTTCGTCCCAATGATCCTTGACCACATTCATGTGTATTCTCCATGGCCTATGTATTCACAATTGTTCATGGCCCCTGAAATCAAATTGCACCATGTTCCCTTTCTAACAATGCTCCATGACAACTGTCAACCCAATGTCCCATGACGCCTGTCATCACAATGCTCCATGGCCCCTTTCCTCACTATGCTCCAGGATCCCTGTCATCACAATGTTCTAGAACATATGTCATCACAATGCTCCATGAACCCTGTAAACACAATGCTCCATTCCCTTTTCATCACAGTGCTGCAGAATTCTGGTCATCACAATATTCCATAACCGTGTCATCACAATGCTCTATGACCCCTGTCATCACAATGCTCCACGACACTTGTCATCACAATGATCCATGACCACATTCATCACAATGCTTCATGACCACTGTCATCACAATGCTCGATGACCCTTGTCGTCACAATTCTCCATGACTTTGTCATCAGAATGCTCCTTGGCCCCTCTAATCACAATTGTCCATGACCTTTTTATCACAATGCTCCAGAATTCTTGTCATCATAATGTTCTATGGACGTGTCATCACAATGCCCCATGACACCTGTCATCACAATGCTCCATGGCCCCTGTCATCCCAGTGCTCCATGATATCTTTCTTCACAATTCTAGAGGACCACTATCATCACAATGCCCCATGACACCTGTCTTCACATTTCGCCATGGCCCTTGTCATCGCAATGCTCCATGAACCGTGTCATAACAATATTCCAGGACACTTTTCGTCACAATGATCCTTGACCACATTCATCTGAATACTCCATGGCCAATGTATTCACAATTGTTCATGGCCCCTGAAATCAAATTGCTCCAAGTGCCCTTTCTAACAATGCTCCATGACCACTGTCAACACAATGTCCCATGACGCCTGTCATCACAATTCTCCATGGCACCATTCATCACTATGCTCCATGATCCCTGTCATCACAATGTTCTAGAACAATTGTCATCTCAATGCTCCATGACCCCTGTAATCACAGTGCTCCATTCCCTTTTCATTTCAGTGCTACAGAATTCTGGTCATCACAATATTCCATAACCGTGTCATCACAATGCTTTATGCCCCTTGTCATCACAATGATCCACGACACTTGTCATCACAATTATCCATGACCACATTCATCACAATGCTTCATGACCACTGTCATCACAAAGCTCGATGACCCTTGTCATCACAATGCTCCATGACATTGTCATCAGAATGCTCCTTGGCCCCTCTAATCACAATGGTCCATGCCCTTTTTATCACAATGCTCCAGAATTCTTGTCATCATAATGTTCCATGGCCGTGTGATCACAATGCCCCATGACCCCTGTCATCACAATGTTCCATGGCCCCTGTCATCCCAGTGCTCCATGATATCTTTCTTCACTATTCTAGATGACCACTGTCATCACAATGCCCCATGACACCTGTCTTCACATTTCGCCATGGCCCTTGTCATCGCAATGCTCCATGAACCGTGTCATCACAATATTCCAGGACACTTGTCGTCACAATGATCCTTAACCACATTCATCTGAATACTCCATGGCCTATGTATTCACAATTTTTCATGGCCCCTGAAATCAAATTGCTCCATGTTCCCTTTCTAACAATGCTCCATGTCCACTGTCAACACAATGTCCCATGACGCCTGTCAACACAATGCTCCATTGCCCCTTTCATCACTATGCTCCATGATCCCTGTCATCACAATGTTCTAGAACAATTTTCATCACAATGCTCCATGACCCCTGTAATCACAATGCTCCATGCCCTTTTCATCACTGTGCTACAGAATTCTGGTCATCACAATATTCCATAACCGTGTCATCACAATGCTCTATGACCCCTGTCATCACAATGCTCCACGACACTTGTCATCACAATGATCCATGACCACATTCATCAAAATGCTTCATGACCACTATCATCACAATGCTCGATGACCCTTGTCATCACAATGCTCCATGCCATTGTCATCAGAATGCTCCTTGGCCCCTATAATCACAATGGTCCATGACCTTTTTATCACAATGCTCCAGAATACTTGTCATCATAATGTTCCATGGCCGTGTCATCACAGTGCCCCATGACCCCTGTCATCACAATGTTCCATGGCCCCTGTCATCCCAGTGCTCCATGATATCTTTCTTCACAATTCTAGATGACCACTGTCATCACAATGCCCCATGACACCTGTCTTCACATTTCGCCATGGCCCTTGTCATCGCAATGCTCCATGAACTGTGTCATCACAATATTCCAGGACACTTGTCGTCACAATGATCCTTGACCACATTCATCTGAATACTCCATGGCCTATGTATTCACAATTTTTCATCGCCCCTGAAATCAAATTGCTCCATGTTCCCTTTCTAACAATGCTCCATGACCACTGTCAACACAATGTCCCATGGCGCCTGTCATCACAAAGCTCCATGGACCCTTTAATCACTATGCTCCATGATCCCTGTCATCACAATGTTCTAGAACAATTGTCATCACAATGCTCCATGACCCCTGTAATCACAATGCTCCATTCCCTTTTCATCACAGTGCTACAGAATTCTGGTCATCACAATATTCAATAACCGTGTCATCACAATGCTCTATGACCCCTGTCATCATAATGCTCCACGACACTTGTCATCACAAAGATCAATGACCACATTCATCACAATGCTTCATGACCACTGTCATCACAATGCTCGATGACCCTTGTCATCACAATGCTCCATGCCGTTGTCATCAGAATGCTCCTTGGCCCCTCTAATCACAATGGTCCATGCCCTTTTTATCACAATGCTCCAGAATTCTTGTCATCATAATGTTCCATGGCCGTGTCATCACAATGCCCCATGAACCCTGTCATCACAATGCCCCATGACACCTGTCTTCACATTTCGCCATGGCCCTTGTCATCGCACTGCTCCATGAACCGTGTCATCACAATATTCCAGGACACTTTTCGTCACAATGATTCTTGACCATATTCATATGAATACTCAATGGCCTATGTATTCGCAATTTTTCATGGCCCCTGAAATCAAATTGCTCCATGTTCTCTTTCTAACAATGCTCCATGACCACTGTCAACACAATGTCCCATGACGCCTGTCAACAGAATGCACCATGGCCCCTTTCATCACTATGCTCCATGATCCCTGTCTTCACAATGTTCTAAAAAATTGTCATCAAAATGCTCCATGACCCCTGTAATCACAATGCTCCATTCCCTTTTCATCACTGTGGTACAGAATTCTGGTCATCACAATATTCCATAACCGTGTCATCACAATGCTCTATGACCCCTGACATCACAATGCTCCACGACACTTGTCATCACAATGATGCATGACCACATTCATCACAATGCTTCATGACCACTGTCATCACAATGCTCGATGACCCTTGTCATCACAATGCTCCATGCCGTTGTCATCACATTGCTCATTGGCCCCTCTAATCACAATGGTCCATGCCCATTTTATCACAATGCTCCAGACTACTTGTCATCATAATGTTCCATGGCCGTGTCATCACAATGCCCCATGACCCCTGTCATCACAATGCTCCATGGCCCCTGTCATCCCAGTGCTCCATGATATCTTTCTTCACAATTCTAGAGGACCACTGTCATCACAATGCCCCATGACACCTGTCTTCACATTTCGCCATGGCCCTTGTCATCGCAATGCTCCATGAACCGTGTCATCACAATATTCCAGGACACTTTTCGTCACAATGATCCTTGACCACATTCATCTGAATACTCCATGGCCTATGTATTCGCAATTTTTCATGACCCCTGAAATCAAATTGCTCCATGTTCTCTTTCTAACAATGCTCCATGACCACTGTCAACACAATGTCCCATGACGCCTGTCAACACAATGCTCCATTGCCCCTTTCATCACTATGCTCCATGATCCCTGTCTTCACAATGTTCTAGAACAATTGTCATCACACTGCTCCATGACCCCTGTAATCACAATGCTCCATTCCCTTTTCATCACAGTGCTACAGAATTCTGGTCATCACAATATTCCATAACCGTGTCATCACAATGATCTATGACCCCTGTCATCACAATGCTCCACGACACTTGTCATCACAATGCTCGATGATGCTTTTCATCACAATGCTCCATTCCGTTTTCATCAGAATGCTCCTTGGCCCCTCTAATCACAATGGGCCATGACCTTTTTATCACAATGCTCCAGAATTCTTGTCATCATAATGTTCCATGGCCGTGTCATCACAATGCCCCATGACCACTGTCATCACAATGCTCCATGGCCCCTTTCATCCAAGTGCTCCATGATATCTTTCTTCACGTTTCTAGATGACCACTGTCATCACAATGCCCCATGACACCTGTCTTCACATTTCGCCATGGCCCTTGTCATCGCAATGCTCCATGAACCGTGTCATCACAATATTCCAGGACAATTGTCGTCACAATGATCCTTGACCACATTCATCTGAATACTCCATGGCCTATGTATTCACAATTTTTCATGGCCCCTGAAATCAAATTTCTCCATGTTCCCTTTCTAACAATGCTCCATGACCACTGTCAACACAATGTCCCATGACGCCTGTTATCACAATGCTCCATGGACCCTTTCATCACTATGCTCCATGATCCCTGTCATCACAATGTTCTAGAACAATTGTCATCACAATGCTCCATGACCCCTGTAATCACAATACTCCATTCCCTTTTCATCACAGTGCTACAGAATTCTGGTCATCACAATATTCCATAACCATGTGATCACAATGCTCTATGACCCCTGTCATCACAATGCTACACGACACTTTTCATCACAATGATCCATGACCACATTCATCACAATGCTTCATGACCACTGTCATCACAATGCTCGATAAACCTTGTCATCACAATGCTCCATGCCGTTTTCATCAGAATGCTCCTTGGCCCCTCTAATCACAATGGTCCATGCCCTTTTTATCACAATGCTCCAGAATTCTTGTCATCATAATGTTCCATGGCCGTGTCATCACAATGCCCCATGAACCCTGTCATCACAATGCCCCATGACACCTGTCTTCACATTTCGCCATGGCCCTTGTCATCGCAATGCTCCATGAACCGTGTCATAACAATATTCCAGGACACTTTTCGTCACAATGATCCTTGACCACATTCATCTGAATACTCCATGGCCAATGTATTCACAATTGTTCATGGCCCCTGAAATCAAATTGCTCCAAGTGCCCTTTCTAACAATGCTCCATGACCACTGTCAACACAGTGTCCCATGACGCCTGTCATCACAATTCTCCATGGCACCATTCATCACTATGCTCCATGATCCCTGTCATCACAATGTTCTAGAACAATTGTCATCACAATGCTCCATGACCCCTGTAATCACAGTGCTCCATTCCCCTTTCATTTCAGTGCTACAGAATTCTGGTCATCACAATATTCCATAACCGTGTAATCACAATGCTCCATGACCCCTGTAATCACAATGCTCCATTCCCTTTTCATCACAGTGCTACAGAATTCTGGTCATCACAATATTCCATAACCGTGTCATCACAATGCTCTACGACCCCTGTCATCATAATGCTCCACGACACTTGTCATCACAAAGATCAATGACCACATTCATCACAATGCTTCATGACCACTATCATCACAATGCTCGATGACCCTTGTCATCACAATGCTCCATGCCGTTGTCATCAGAATGCTCCTTGGCCCCTCTAATCACAATGGTCCATGACCTTTTTATCACAATGCTCCAGAATTCTTGTCATCATAATGTTCCATGGCCGTGTCATCACAATGCCCCATGACCCCTGTCATCACAATGTTCCATGGCCCCTCTCATCCCAGTGCTCCATGATATCTTTCTTCACAATTCTAGATAACCACTGTCATCACAATGCCTCATGACACCTGTCTTCACATTTCGCCATGGCCCTTTTCATCGCAATGCTCCATGAACCGTGTCATCACAATATTCCAGGACACTTTTCGTCACAATGATCCTTGACCACATTCATCTGAATACTCCATGGCCTATGTATTCGCAATTTTTCATGGCCCCTGAAATCAAATTGCTCCATGTTCCATTTCTAACAATGCTCCATGTCCACTGTCAACACAATGTCCCATGACGCCTGTCAACACAATGCTCCATTGCCCCTTTCATCACTATGCTCCATGATCCCTGTCATCACAATGTTCTAGAACAATTGTCATCACAATGCTCCATGACCCCTGTAATCACAATGCTCCATGCCCTTTTCATCACAGTGCTACAGAATTCTGGTCATCACAATATTCCATAACCGTGTCATCACAATGCTCTATGATCCCTGTCATCACAATGCTCCACGACACTTGTCATCACAATGATCCATGACCACATTCATCACAATGCTTCATGACCACTCTCATCACAATGCTCGATGACCCTTGTCATCACAATGCTCCATGCCGTTGTCATCAGAATGCTCCTTGGCCCCTATAATCACAATGGTCCATGACCTTTTTATCACAATGCTCCAGAATACTTGTCATCATAATGTTCCATGGTCGTGTCATCACAGTGCCCCATGACCCCTGTCATCACAATGTTCCATGGCCCCTGTCATCCCAGTGCTCCATGATATCTTTCTTCACAATTCTAGATGACCACTGTCATCACAATGCCCCATGACACCTGTCTTCACATTTCGCCATGGCCCTTGTCATCCCAATGCTCCATGATCCGTGTCTTCACAATATTCCAGGACAATTTTCGTCACAATGATCCTTGACCACATTCATCTGAATACTCCATGGTCTATGTATTCACAATTTTTCATGACCCCTGAAATCAAATTGCTCCATGTTCCCTTTCTAACAAGGCTCCATGACCACTGTCAACACATTGTCCCATGACGCCTGTCATCACAATGCTCCATGACCCCTTTCATCACTATGCTCCATGATCCCTGTCTTCACAATGTTCTAGAACAATTGTCATCACAATGCTCCATGACCCCTTTAATCACAATGCTCCATTCCCTTTTCATCACAGTGCTACAGAATTCTGGTCATCACAATATTCCATAACCGTGTCATCACAATGCTCTACGACACTTGTCATCACAATGATCCATGACCACATTTATCACAATGCTTCATCACCACTGTCATCACAATGCTCGATGACCCTTGTCATCACAATGCTCCATGCCGTTGTCATCAGAATGCTCCTTGGCCCCTCTAATCACAATGGTCCATGCCCTTTTTATCACAATGCTCCAGAATTCTTGTCATCATAATGTTCCATGGCCGTGTCATCACAATGCCCCATGACCCCTGTCATCACAATGCTCGATGGCCCCTGTCATCCCAGTGCTCCATGATATCTTTCTTCACAATTCTAGATGACCACTGTCATAACAATGCCCCATGACACCTGTCTTCACATTTCGCCATGGCCCTTGTCATCGCAATGCTCCATGAACCGTGTCATCACAATATTCCAGGACACTTGTCGTCACAATGATCCTTGACCACATTCATCTGAATACTCCATGGCCTATGTATTCACAATTGTTCATGGCCCCTGAAATCAAATTGCTCCATGTTCCCTTTCTAACAATGCTAAATGACCACTGTCAACACAATGTCCCATGGCGCCTGTCATCACAATGCTCCATGGACCCTTTCTTCACTATGCTCCATGATCCCTGTCATCACAATGTTCTAGAACAATTGTCATCACAATGCTCCATGACCCCTGTAATCACAATGCTCCATTCCTTTTTCATCACAGTGCTACAGAATTCTGGTCATCACAATATTCCATAACCGTGTCATCACAATGCTCTATGACCCCTGTCATCACAATGCTCCACGACACTTGTCATCACAATGATGCATGACCACATTCATCACAATGCTTCATGACCACTGTCATCACAAAGCTCGATGACCCTTGTCATCACAATGCTCCATGCCGTTGTCATCAGAATGCTCCTTGGCCCCTCTAATCTCAATGGTCAATGCCCATTTTATCACAATTCTCCAGAATTCTTGTCATCATAATGTTCCATGGCCGTGACATCACAATGTCCCATGACCCCTGTCATCACAATGATCCATGGCCCCTGTCATCCCAGTGCTCCATGATATCTTTCTTCACAATTCTAGAGGACCACTGTCATCACAATGCCCCATGACACCTGTCTTCACATTTCGCCATGGCCCCTGTCATCGCAATGCTCCATTAACCGTGCCATCACAATATTCCAGGACACTTTTCGTCACAATGATCCTTGACCACATTCATCTGAATACTCCATGGCCTATGTATTCACAATTTTTCATGGCCCCTGAAATCAAATTGCTAAATGTTCCCTTTCTAACAATGCTCCATGACCACTGTCAACACAATGTCCCATGACGCCTGTCATCACAATGCTCCATGGCCCCTTTCATCACTATGCTCCATGATCCATGTCATCACAATGTTCTAGAACAATTGTCATCACAATGCTCCATGACCCCTGTAATCACAATACTCCATTCCCTTTTCATCACAGTGCTACAGAATTCTGGTCATCACAATATTCCATAACCGTGTCACCACAATGCTCTATGACAACTGTCATCAGAATGCTCCACGACACTTGTCATCACAATGATGCATGACCACATTCATCACAATGCTTCATGACCACTGTCATCACAAAGCTCGATGACCTTTGTCATCACAATGCTCCATGCCGTTGTCATCAGAATGCTCCTTGGCCCCTCTAATCTCAATGGTCCATGCCCATTTTATCACAATGCTCCAGAATTCTTGTCATCATAATGTTCCATGGCCGTGTCATCACCATGCCCCATGACCCCTGTCATCACAATGCTCCATGGCCCCTGTCATCCCAGTGCTCCATGATATCTTTCTTCACAATTCTAGAGGACCACTGTCATCACAATGCCCCATGACACCTGTCTTCACATTTCGCCATGGCCCTTGTCATCGGAATGCTCCATGAAATGTGTCATCACAATATTCCAGGACACTTTTCGTCACAATGATCCTTGACCACATTAATCTGAATACTCCATGGCCTATGCATTCACAATTTTTCATGGCCACTGAAATCAATTTGCTCCATGTTCCCTTTCTAACAATGCTCCATGACCACTGTCAAAACAATGTCCCATGACGCCTATCATCACAATGCTCCATGGCCCCTTTCATCATTATGCTCCGTGATCCCTGTCATCACAATGTTCTAGAACAATTGTCATCACAATGCTCCATGACCCCTGTAATCACAATGCTCCATTCCCTTTTCATCACAGTGCTGCAGAATTCTGGTCATCACAATATTCCATAACCGTGTCATCACAATGCTCTATGACCCCTGTCATCACAATGCTCCACGACACTTGTCATCACAATGATCCATGACCACATTCATCACAATGGTTCATGACCACTGTCATCACAATGCTCGATGACCCTTGTCGTCACAATTCTCCATGACTTTGTCATCAGAATGCTCCTTGGCCCCTCTAATCACAATTGTCCATGACCTTTTTATCACAATGCTCCAGAATTCTTGTCATCATAATGTTCTATGGCCGTGTCATCACAATGCCCCATGACCCCTGTCATCACAATGCCCCATGACACCTGTCTTCACATTTCGCCATGGCCCTTGTCATCGCAATGTTCCATGGCCCCTTTTATCCCAGTGCTCCATGATATCTTTCTTCACAATTCTAGAGGACCACTGTCATCACAATGCCCCATGACACCTGTCATCACAATGCCCCATGACACCTGTCTTCACATTTCGCCATGGCACTGGTCATCGCAATGCTCCATGAACCATGTCATCACAATATTCCAGGACACTTTTCTTCACAATGAACCTTGACCACATTCATCTGAATACTCCATGGCCTATGTATTCGCAATTTTTCATGACCCCTGAAATCAAATTGCTCCATGTTCTCTTTCTAACAATGCTCCATGACCACTGTCAACACAATGTCCCATGACGCCTGTCATCACAATGCTCCATGGCCCCTTTCATCACTATGCTCCATGATCCCTGTCATCACAATGTTCTAGAACAATTGTCATCACAATGCTCCATGACCCCTGTAATCACAATGCTCCATTCCCTTTTCATCACAGTGCTACAGAATTCTGGTCATCACAATATTCCATAACCGTGTCATCACAATGCTCTATGACCCCTGTCATCAGAATGCTCCACGACACTTGTCATCACAATGATGCATGACCACATTCATCACAATGCTTCATGACCACTGTCATCACAAAGCTCGATGACCCTTGTCATCACAATGCTCCATGCCGTTGTCATCAGAATGCTCCTTGGCCCCTCTAATCTCAATGGTCCATGCCCATTTTATCACAATGCTCCAGAATTCTTGTCATCATAATGTTCCATGGCCGTGTCATCACAATGCCCCATGGCCCCTGTCATCTCAGTGCTCCATGATATCTTTCTTCACAATTCTACATGACCACTGTCATCACAATGCACCATGACACCTGTCTTCACATTTCGCCATGGCCCTTGTCATCGCAATGCTCCATGAACCGTGTCATCACAATATTCCAGGACACTTTTCGTCACAATGATCCTTGACCACATTCATCTGAATACTCCATGGCCTATGTATTTGCAATTTTTCATGGCCCCTGAAATCAAATTGCTCCATGTTCCATTTCTAACAATGCTCCATGTCCACTGTCAACACAATGTCCCATGACGCCTGTCAACACAATGCTCCATTGCCCCTTTCATCACTATGCTCCATGATCCCTGTCATCACAATGTTCTAGAACAATTGTCATCACAATGCTCCATGACCCCTGTAATCACAATGCTCCATGCCCTTTTCATCACTGTGCTACAGAATTCTGGTCATCACAATATTCCATAACCGTGTCATCACAATGCTCTATGATCCCTGTCATCACAATGCTCCACGACACTTGTCATCACAATGATCCATGACCACATTCATCACAATGCTTCATGACCACTCTCATCACAATGCTCGATGACCCTTGTCATCACAATGCTCCATGCCGTTGTCATCAGAATGCTCCTTGGCCCCTATAATCAAAATGGTCCATGACCTTTTTATCACAATGCTCCAGAATACTTGTCATCATAATGTTCCATGGTCGTGTCATCACAGTGCCCCATGACCCCTGTCATCACAATGTTCCATGGCCCCTGTCATCCCAGTGCTCCATGATATCTTTCTTCACAATTCTAGATGACCACTGTCATCACAATGCCCCATGACACCTGTCTTCACATTTCGCCATGGCCCTTGTCATCCCAATGCTCCATGATCCGTGTCTTCACAATATTCCAGGACAATTTTCGTCACAATGATCCTTGACCACATTCATCTGAATACTCCATGGTCTATGTATTCACAATTTTTCATGACCCCTGAAATCAAATTGCTCCATGTTCCCTTTCTAACAAGGCTCCATGACCACTGTCAACACATTGTCCCATGACGCCTGTCATCACAATGCTCCATGACCCCTTTCATCACTATGCTCCATGATCCCTGTCTTCACAATGTTCTAGAACAATTGTCATCACAATGCTCCATGACCCCTTTAATCACAATGCTCCATTCCCTTTTCATCACAGTGCTACAGAATTCTGGTCATCACAATATTCCATAACCGTGTCATCACAATGCTCTACGACACTTGTCATCACAATGATCCATGACCACATTTATCACAATGCTTCATCACCACTGTCATCACAATGCTCGATGACCCTTGTCATCACAATGCTCCATGCCGTTGTCATCAGAATGCTCCTTGGCCCCTCTAATCACAATGGTCCATGCCCTTTTTATCACAATGCTCCAGAATTCTTGTCATCATAATGTTCCATGGCCGTGTCATCACAATGCCCCATGACCCCTGTCATCACAATGCTCGATGGCCCCTGTCATCCCAGTGCTCCATGATATCTTTCTTCACAATTCTAGATGACCACTGTCATAACAATGCCCCATGACACCTGTCTTCACATTTCGCCATGGCCCTTGTCATCGCAATGCTCCATGAACCGTGTCATCACAATATTCCAGGACACTTGTCGTCACAATGATCCTTGACCACATTCATCTGAATACTCCATGGCCTATGTATTCACAATTGTTCATGGCCCCTGAAATCAAATTGCTCCATGTTCCCTTTCTAACAATGCTCCATGACCACTGTCAACACAATGTCCCATGGCGCCTGTCATCACAATGCTCCATGGACCCTTTCTTCACTATGCTCCATGATCCCTGTCATCACAATGTTCTAGAACAATTGTCATCACAATGCTCCATGACCCCTGTAATCACAATGCTCCATTCCTTTTTCATCACAGTGTTACAGAATTCTGGTCATCACAATATTCCATAACCGTGTCATCACAATGCTCTATGACCCCTGTCATCACAATGCTCCACGACACTTGTCATCACAATGATGCATGACCACATTCATCACAATGCTTCATGACCACTGTCATCACAAAGCTCGATGACCCTTGTCATCACAATGCTCCATGCCGTTGTCATCAGAATGCTCCTTGGCCCCTCTAATCTCAATGGTCAATGCCCATTTTATCACAATTCTCCAGAATTCTTGTCATCATAATGTTCCATGGCCGTGACATCACAATGTCCCATGACCCCTGTCATCACAATGATCCATGGCCCCTGTCATCCCAGTGCTCCATGATATCTTTCTTCACAATTCTAGAGGACCACTGTCATCACAATGCCCCATGACACCTGTCTTCACATTTCGCCATGGCCCCTGTCATCGCAATGCTCCATTAACCGTGCCATCACAATATTCCAGGACACTTTTCGTCACAATGATCCTTGACCACATTCATCTGAATACTCCATGGCCTATGTATTCACAATTTTTCATGGCCCCTGAAATCAAATTGCTAAATGTTCCCTTTCTAACAATGCTCCATGACCACTGTCAACACAATGTCCCATGATGCCTGTCATCACAATGCTCCATGGCCCCTTTCATCACTATGCTCCATGATCCCTGTCATCACAATGTTCTAGAACAATTGTCATCACAATGCTCCATGACCCCTGTAATCACAATGCTCCATTCCCTTTTCATCACAGTGCTACAGAATTCTGGTCATCACAATATTCCATAACCGTGTCATCACAATGCTCTATGACAACTGTCATCAGAATGCTCCACGACACTTGTCATCACAATGATGCATGACCACATTCATCACAATGCTTCATGACCACTGTCATCACAAAGCTCGATGACATTTGTCATCACAATGCTCCATGCCGTTGTCATCAGAATGCTCCTTGGCCCCTCTAATCTCAATGGTCCATGCCCATTTTATCACAATGCTCCAGAATTCTTGTCATCATAATGTTCCATGGCCGTGTCATCACAATGCCCCATGGCCCCTGTCATCTCAGTGCTCCATGATATCTTTCTTCACAATTCTACATGACCACTGTCATCACAATGCCCCATGACACCTGTCTTCACATTTCGCCATGGCCCTTGTCATCGCAATGCTCCATGAACCGTGTCATCACAATATTCCAGGACACTTTTCGTCACAATGATCCTTGACCACATTCATCTGAATACTCCATGGCCTATGTATTTGCAATTTTTCATGGCCCCTGAAATCAAATTGCTCCATGTTCCCTTTCTAACAATGCTCCATGACCACTGTCAACACAATGTCCCATGACGCCTGTCAACACAATGCTCCATTGCCCGTTTCATCACTATGCTCCATGATCCCTGTCATCACAATGTTCTAGAACAATTGTCATCACAATGCTCCATGACCCCTGTAATCACAATGCTCCATTCCATTTTCATCACAGTGCTACAGAATTCTGGTCATCACAATATTCCATAACCGTGTCATCACAATGCTCTATGACCCCTGTCATCACAATGCTCCACGAAACTTGTCATCACAATGATCCATGACCACATTCATCACAATGCTTCATGACCACTGTCATCACAACGTTCGATGACCCTTGTCATCACAATGCTCCATCCCGTTGTCATCAGAATGCTCCTTGGCCCCTCTAATCACAATGGTCCATGACCTTTTTATCACAATGCTCCAGAATTATTGTCATAATAATGTTCCATGGCTGTGTCATCACAATGCCCCATGACCCCTGTCATCACAATGCTCCATGGCCCCTGTCATCCCAGTGCTCCATGATATCTTTCTTCACAACTCTAGATGACCACTGTCATCACAATGCCGCATGTCACCTGTCTTCACATTTCGCCATGGCCCTTGTCATCGCAATGCTCCATGAACCGTGTCATCACAATATTGCAGGACACTTTTCGTCCCAATGATCCTTGACCACATTCATGTGTATACTCCATGGCCTATGTATTCACAATTGTTCATGGCCCCTGAAATCAAATTGCACCATGTTCCCTTTCTAACAATGCTCCATGACAACTGTCAACCCAATGTCCCATGACGCCTGTCATCACAATGCTCCATGGCCCCTTTCCTCACTATGCTCCAGGATCCCTGTCATCACAATGTTCTAGAACATATGTCATCACATTGCTCCATGAACCCTGTAAACACAATGCTCCATTCCCTTTTCATCACAGTGCTGCAGAATTCTGGTCATCACAATATTCCATAACCGTGTCATCACAATGCTCTATGACCCCTGTCATCACAATGCTCCACGACACTTGTCATCACAATGATGCATGACCACATTCATCACAATGCTTCATGACCACTGTCATCACAAAGCTCGATGACCCTTGTCATCACAATGCTCCATGCCGTTGTCATCAGAATGCTCCTTGGCCCCTCTAATCTCAATGGTCCATGCCCATTTTATCACAATGCTCCAGAATTCTTGTCATCATAATGTTCCATGGCCGTGTCATCACAATGCCCCATGGCCCCTGTCATCTCAGTGCTCCATGATATCTTTCTTCACAATTCTACATGACCACTGTCATCACAATGCCCCATGACACCTGTCTTCACATTTCGCCATGGCCCTTGTCATCGCAATACTCCATGAACTGTGTCATCACAATATTCCAGGACACTTTTCGTCACAATGATCCTTGACCACATTCATCTGAATACTCCATGGCCTATGTATTTGCAATTTTTCATGGCCCCTGAAATCAAATTGCTCCATGTTCCCTTTCTAACAATGCTCCATGACCACTGTCAACACAATGTCCCATGACGCCTGTCAACACAATGCTCCATTGCCCGTTTCATCACTATGCTCCATGATCCCTGTCATCACAATGTTCTAGAACAATTGTCATCACAATGCTCCATGACCCCTGTAATCACAATGCTCCATTCCATTTTCATCACAGTGCTACAGAATTCTGGTCATCACAATATTCCATAACCGTGTCATCACAATGCTCTATGACCCCTGTCATCACAATGCTCCACGAAACTTGTCATCACAATGATCCATGACCACATTCATCACAATGCTTCATGACCACTGTCATCACAATGTTCGATGACCCTTGTCATCACAATGCTCCATGCCGTTGTCATCAGAATGCTCCTTGGCCCCTCTAATCACAATGGTCCATGACCTTTTTATCACAATGCTCCAGAATTATTGTCATAATAATGTTCCATGGCTGTGTCATCACAATGCCCCATGACCCCTGTCATCACAATGCTCCATGGCCCCTGTCATCCCAGTGCTCCATGATATCTTTCTTCACAACTCTAGATGACCACTGTCATCACAATGCCGCATGTCACCTGTCTTCACATTTCGCCATGGCCCTTGTCATCGCAATGCTCCATGAACCGTGTCATCACAATATTGCAGGACACTTTTCGTCCCAATGATCCTTGACCACATTCATGTGTATACTCCATGGCCTATGTATTCACAATTGTTCATGGCCCCTGAAATCAAATTGCACCATGTTCCCTTTCTAACAATGCTCCATGACAACTGTCAACCCAATGTCCCATGACGCCTGTCATCACAATGCTCCATGGCCCCTTTCCTCACTATGCTCCAGGATCCCTGTCATCACAATGTTCTAGAACATATGTCATCACAATGCTCCATGAACCCTGTAAACACAATGCTCCATTCCCTTTTCATCACAGTGCTACAGAATTCTGGTCATCACAATATTCAATAACCGTGTCATCACAATGCATTATGACCCCTGTCATTACAATGCTCCACGACACTTGTCATCACAATGATCCATGACCACATTCATCACAATGCTTCATGACCACTGTCATCACAATGCTCGATGACCCTTTTCATCACAATGCTCCATGCCGTTGTCATCAGAATGCTCCTTGGCCCCTCTAATCTCAATGGTCCATGCCCATTTTATCACAATGCTCCAGAATTCTTGTCATCATAATGTTCCATGGCCGTGACATCACAATGCCCCATGACCCCTGTCATCACAATGATCCATGGCCCCTGTCATCCCAGTGCTCCATGATATCTTTCTTCACAATTCTAGAGGACCACTGTCATCACAATGCCCCATGACACCTGTCTTCACATTTCGCCATGGCCCCTGTCATCGCAATGCTCCATTAACCGTGCCATCACAATATTCCAGGACACTTTTCGTCACAATGATCCTTGACCACATTCATCTGAATATTCCATAGCCTATGTATTCACAATTTTTCATGGCCCCTGAAATCAAATTGCTAAATGTTCCCTTTCTAACAATGCTCCATGACCACTGTCAACACAATGTCCCATGACGCCTGTCATCACAATGCTCCATGGCCCCATTCATCACTATGCTCCATGATCCCTGTCATCACAATGTTCTAGAACAATTGTCATCACAATGCTCCATGACCCCTGTAATCACAATGCTCCATTCCCTTTTCATCACAGTGCTACAGAATTCTGGTCATCACAATATTCCATAACCGTGTCATCACAATGCTCTATGACAACTGTCATCAGAATGCTCCACGACACTTGTCATCACAATGATGCATGACCACATTCATCACAATGCTTCATGACCACTGTCATCACAAAGCTCGATGACCTTTGTCATCACAATGCTCCATGCCGTTGTCATCAGAATGCTCCTTGGCCCCTCTAATCTCAATGGTCCATGCCCATTTTATCACAATGCTCCAGAATTCTTGTCATCATAATGTTCCATGGCCGTGTCATCACCATGCCCCATGACCCCTGTCATCACAATGCTCCATGGCCCCTGTCATCCCAGTGCTCCATGATATCTTTCTTCACAATTCTAGAGGACCACGGTCATCACAATGCCCCATGACACCTGTCTTCACATTTCGCCATGGCCCTTGTCATCGGAATGCTCCATGAAATGTGTCATCACAATATTCCAGGACACTTTTCGTCACAATGATCCTTGACCACATTAATCTGAATACTCCATGGCCTATGCATTCACAATTTTTCATGGCCACTGAAATCAATTTGCTCCATGTTCCCTTTCTAACAATGCTCCATGACCACTGTCAAAACAATGTCCCATGACGCCTATCATCACAATGCTCCATGGCCCCTTTCATCATTATGCTCCGTGATCCCTGTCATCACAATGTTCTAGAACAATTGTCATCACAATGCTCCATGACCCCTGTAATCACAATGCTCCATTCCCTTTTCATCACAGTGCTGCAGAATTCTGGTCATCACAATATTCCATAACCGTGTCATCACAATGCTCTATGACCCCTGTCATCACAATGCTCCACGACACTTGTCATCACAATGATCCATGACCACATTCATCACAATGCTTCATGACCACTGTCATCACAATGCTCGATGACCCTTGTCGTCACAATTCTCCATGACTTTGTCATCAGAATGCTCCTTGGCCCCTCTAATCACAATTGTCCATGACCTTTTTATCACAATGCTCCAGAATTCTTGTCATCATAATGTTCTATGGCCGTGTCATCACAATTCCCCATGACCCCTGTCATCACAATGCCCCATGACACCTGTCTTCACATTTCGCCATGGCCCTTGTCATCGCAATGTTCCATGGCCCCTTTTATCCCAGTGCTCCATGATATCTTTCTTCACAATTCTAGAGGACCACTGTCATCACAATGCCCCATGACACGTGTCATCACAATGCCCCATGACACCTGTCTTCACATTTCGCCATGGCACTGGTCATCGCAATGCTCCATGAACCATGTCATCACAATATTCCAGGACACTTTTCTTCACAATGAACCTTGACCACATTCATCTGAATACTCCATGGCCTATGTATTCGCAATTTTTCATGACCCCTGAAATCAAATTGCTCCATGTTCTCTTTCTAACAATGCTCCATGACCACTGTCAACACAATGTCCCATGACGCCTGTCAACACAATGCTCCATTGCCCGTTTCATCACTATGCTCCATGATCCCTGTCATCACAATGTTCTAGAACAATTGTCATCACAATGCTCCATGACCCCTGTAATCACAATGCTCCATTCCCTTTTCATCACAGTGCTACAGAATTCTGGTCATCACAATATTCCATAACCGTGTCATCACAATGCTCTATGACCCCTGTCATCAGAATGCTCCACGACACTTGTCATCACAATGATGCATGACCACATTCATCACAATGCTTCATGACCACTGTCATCACAAAGCTCGATGACCCTTGTCATCACAATGCTCCATGCCGTTGTCATCAGAATGCTCCTTGGCCCCTCTAATCTCAATGGTCCATGCCCATTTTATCACAATGCTCCAGAATTCTTGTCATCATAATGTTCCATGGCCGTGTCATCACAATGCCCCATGGCCCCTGTCATCTCAGTGCTCCATGATATCTTTCTTCACAATTCTACATGACCACTGTCATCACAATGCCCCATGACACCTGTCTTCACATTTCGCCATGGCCCTTGTCATCGCAATGCTCCATGAACCGTGTCATCACAATATTCCAGGACACTTTTCGTCACAATGATCCTTGACCACATTCATCTGAATACTCCATGGCCTATGTATTTGCAATTTTTCATGGCCCCTGAAATCAAATTGCTCCATGTTCCCTTTCTAACAATGCTCCATGACCACTGTCAACACAATGTCCCATGACGCCTGTCAACACAATGCTCCATTGCCCGTTTCATCACTATGCTCCATGATCCCTGTCATCACAATGTTCTAGAACAATTGTCATCACAATGCTCCATGACCCCTGTAATCACAATGCTCCATTCCATTTTCATCACAGTGCTACAGAATTCTGGTCATCACAATATTCCATAACCGTGTCATCACAATGCTCTATGACCCCTGTCATCACAATGCTCCACGAAACTTGTCATCACAATGATCCATGACCACATTCATCACAATGCTTCATGACCACTGTCATCACAATGTTCGATGACCCTTGTCATCACAATGCTCCATGCCGTTGTCATCAGAATGCTCCTTGGCCCCTCTAATCACAATGGTCCATGACCTTTTTATCACAATGCTCCAGAATTATTGTCATAATAATGTTCCATGGCTGTGTCATCACAATGCCCCATGACCCCTGTCATCACAATGCTCCATGGCCCCTGTCATCCCAGTGCTCCATGATATCTTTCTTCACAACTCTAGATGACCACTGTCATCACAATGCCGCATGTCACCTGTCTTCACATTTCGCCATGGCCCTTGTCATCGCAATGCTCCATGAACCGTGTCATCACAATATTGCAGGACACTTTTCGTCCCAATGATCCTTGACCACATTCATGTGTATACTCCATGGCCTATGTATTCACAATTGTTCATGGCCCCTGAAATCAAATTGCACCATGTTCCCTTTCTAACAATGCTCCATGACAACTGTCAACCCAATGTCCCATGACGCCTGTCATCACAATGCTCCATGGCCCCTTTCCTCACTATGCTCCAGGATCCCTGTCATCACAATGTTCTAGAACATATGTCATCACAATGCTCCATGAACCCTGTAAACACAATGCTCCATTCCCTTTTCATCACAGTGCTGCAGAATTCTGGTCATCACAATATTCCATAACCGTGTCATCACAATGCTCTATGACCCCTGTCATCACAATGCTCCACGACACTTGTCATCACAATGATCCATGACCACATTCATCACAATGCTTCATGACCACTGTCATCACAATGCTCGATGACCCTTGTCGTCACAATTCTCCATGACTTTGTCATCAGAATGCTCCTTGGCCCCTCTAATCACAATTGTCCATGACCTTTTTGTCACAATGCTCCAGAATTCTTGTCATCATAATGTTCTATGGCCGTGTCATCACAATGCCCCATGACACCTGTCATAACAATGCTCCATGGCCCCTGTCATCCCAGTGCTCCATGATATCTTTCTTCACAATTCTAGAGGACCACTATCATCACAATGCCCCATGACACCTGTCTTCACATTTCGCCATGGCCCTTGTCATCGCAATGCTCCATGAACCGTGTCATAACAATATTCCAGGACACTTTTCGTCACAATGATCCTTGACCACATTCATCTGAATACTCCATGGCCAATGTATTCACAATTGTTCATGGCCCCTGAAATCAAATTGCTCCAAGTGCCCTTTCTAACAATGCTCCATGACCACTGTCAACACAATGTCCCATGACGCCTGTCATCACAATTCTCCATGGCACCATTCATCACTATGCTCCATGATCCCTGTCATCACAATGTTCTAGAACAATTGTCATCTCAATGCTCCATGACCCCTGTAATCACAGTGCTCCATTCCCTTTTCATTTCAGTGCTACAGAATTCTGGTCATCACAATATTCCATAACCGTGTCATCACAATGCTTTATGCCCCTTGTCATCACAATGATCCACGACACTTGTCATCACAATTATCCATGACCACATTCATCACAATGCTTCATGACCACTGTCATCACAAAGCTCGATGACCCTTGTCATCACAATGCTCCATGACATTGTCATCAGAATGCTCCTTGGCCCCTCTAATCACAATGGTCCATGCCCTTTTTATCACAATGCTCCAGAATTCTTGTCATCATAATGTTCCATGGCCGTGTGATCACAATGCCCCATGACCCCTGTCATCACAATGTTCCATGGCCCCTGTCATCCCAGTGCTCCATGATATCTTTCTTCACTATTCTAGATGACCACTGTCATCACAATGCCCCATGACACCTGTCTTCACATTTCGCCATGGCCCTTGTCATCGCAATGCTCCATGAACCGTGTCATCACAATATTCCAGGACACTTGTCGTCACAATGATCCTTAACCACATTCATCTGAATACTCCATGGCCTATGTATTCACAATTTTTCATGGCCCCTGAAATCAAATTGCTCCATGTTCCCTTTCTAACAATGCTCCATGTCCACTGTCAACACAATGTCCCATGACGCCTGTCAACACAATGCTCCATTGCCCCTTTCATCACTATGCTCCATGATCCCTGTCATCACAATGTTCTAGAACAATTTTCATCACAATGCTCCATGACCCCTGTAATCACAATGCTCCATGCCCTTTTCATCACTGTGCTACAGAATTCTGGTCATCACAATATTCCATAACCGTGTCATCACAATGCTCTATGACCCCTGTCATCACAATGCTCCACGACACTTGTCATCACAATGATCCATGACCACATTCATCAAAATGCTTCATGACCACTATCATCACAATGCTCGATGACCCTTGTCATCACAATGCTCCATGCCATTGTCATCAGAATGCTCCTTGGCCCCTATAATCACAATGGTCCATGACCTTTTTATCACAATGCTCCAGAATACTTGTCATCATAATGTTCCATGGCCGTGTCATCACAGTGCCCCATGACCCCTGTCATCACAATGTTCCATGGCCCCTGTCATCCCAGTGCTCCATGATATCTTTCTTCACAATTCTAGATGACCACTGTCATCACAATGCGCCATGACACCTGTCTTCACATTTCGCCATGGCCCTTGTCATCGCAATGCTCCATGAACTGTGTCATCACAATATTCCAGGACACTTGTCGTCACAATGATCCTTGACCACATTCATCTGAATACTCCATGGCCTATGTATTCACAATTTTTCATCGCCCCTGAAATCAAATTGCTCCATGTTCCCTTTCTAACAATGCTCCATGACCACTGTCAACACAATGTCCCATGGCGCCTGTCATCACAAAGCTCCATGGACCCTTTAATCACTATGCTCCATGATCCCTGTCATCACAATGTTCTAGAACAATTGTCATCACAATGCTCCATGACCCCTGTAATCACAATGCTCCATTCCCTTTTCATCACAGTGCTACAGAATTCTGGTCATCACAATATTCCATAACCGTGTCATCACAATGCTCTATGACCCCTGTCATCATAATGCTCCACGACACTTGTCATCACAAAGATCAATGACCACATTCATCACAATGCTTCATGACCACTGTCATCACAATGCTCGATGACCCTTGTCATCACAATGCTCCATGCCGTTGTCATCAGAATGCTCCTTGGCCCCTCTAATCACAATGGTCCATGCCCTTTTTATCACAATGCTCCAGAATTCTTGTCATCATAATGTTCCATGGCCGTGTCATCACAATGCCCCATGAACCCTGTCATCACAATGCCCCATGACACCTGTCTTCACATTTCGCCATGGCCCTTGTCATCGCACTGCTCCATGAACCTTGTCATCACAATATTCCAGGACACTTTTCGTCACAATGATTCTTGACCATATTCATATGAATACTCAATGGCCTATGTATTCGCAATTTTTCATGGCCCCTGAAATCAAATTGCTCAATGTTCTCTTTCTAACAATGCTCCATGACCACTGTCAACACAATGTCCCATGACGCCTGTCAACACAATGCACCATGGCCCCTTTCATCACTATGCTCCATGATCCCTGTCTTCACAATGTTCTAAAAAATTGTCATCAAAATGCTCCATGACCCCTGTAATCACAATGCTCCATTCCCTTTTCATCACTGTGGTACAGAATTCTGGTCATCACAATATTCCATAACCGTGTCATCACAATGCTCTATGACCCCTGACATCACAATGCTCCACGACACTTGTCATCACAATGATGCATGACCACATTCATCACAATGCTTCATGACCACTGTCATCACAATGCTCGATGACCCTTGTCATCACAATGCTCCATGCCGTTGTCATCACATTGCTCATTGGCCCCTCTAATCACAATGGTCCATGCCCATTTTATCACAATGCTCCAGACTACTTGTCATCATAATGTTCCATGGCCGTGTCATCACAATGCCCCATGACCCCTGTCATCACAATGCTCCATGGCCCCTGTCATCCCAGTGCTCCATGATATCTTTCTTCACAATTCTAGAGGACCACTGTCATCACAATGCCCCATGACACCTGTCTTCACATTTCGCCATGGCCCTTGTCATCGCAATGCTCCATGAACCGTGTCATCACAATATTCCAGGACACTTTTCGTCACAATGATCCTTGACCACATTCATCTGAATACTCCATGGCCTATGTATTCGCAATTTTTCATGACCCCTGAAATCAAATTGCTCCATGTTCTCTTTCTAACAATGCTCCATGACCACTGTCAACACAATGTCCCATGACGCCTGTCAACACAATGCTCCATTGCCCCTTTCATCACTATGCTCCATGATCCCTGTCTTCACAATGTTCTAGAACAATTGTCATCACACTGCTCCATGACCCCTGTAATCACAATGCTCCATTCCCTTTTCATCACAGTGCTACAGAATTCTGGTCATCACAATATTCCATAACCGTGTCATCACAATGATCTATGACCCCTGTCATCACAATGTTCCACGACACTTGTCATCACAATGCTCGATGATGCTTGTCATCACAATGCTCCATTCCGTTTTCATCAGAATGCTCCTTGGCCCCTCTAATCACAATGGGCCATGACCTTTTTATCACAATGCTCCAGAATTCTTGTCATCATAATGTTCCATGGCCGTGTCATCACAATGCCCCATGACCACTGTCATCACAATGCTCCATGGCCCCTTTCATCCAAGTGCTCCATGATATCTTTCTTCACGTTTCTAGATGACCACTGTCATCACAATGCCCCATGACACCTGTCTTCACATTTCGCAATGGCCCTTGTCATCGCAATGCTCCATGAACCGTGTCATCACAATATTCCAGGACATTTGTCGTCACAATGATCCTTGACCACATTCATCTGAATAATCCATGGCCTATGTATTCACAATTTTTCATGGCCCCTGAAATCAAATTTCTCCATGTTCCCTTTCTAACAATGCTCCATGACCACTGTCAACACAATGTCCCATGACGCCTGTTATCACAATGCTCCATGGACCCTTTCATCACTATGCTCCATGATCCCTGTCATCACAATGTTCTAGAACAATTGTCATCACAATGCTCCATGACCCCTGTAATCACAATACTCCATTCCCTTTTCATCACAGTGCTACAGAATTCTGGTCATCACAATATTCCATAACCCTGTGATCACAATGCTCTATGACCCCTGTCATCACAATGCTACACGACACTTTTCATCACAATGATCCATGACCACATTCATCACAATGCTTCATGACCACTGTCATCACAATGCTCGATAAACCTTGTCATCACAATGCTCCATGCCGTTTTCATCAGAATGCTCCTTGGCCCCTCTAATCACAATGGTCCATGCCCTTTTTATCACAATGCTCCAGAATTCTTGTCATCATAATGTTCCATGGCCGTGTCATCACAATGCCCCATGAACCCTGTCATCACAATGCCCCATGACACCTGTCTTCACATTTCGCCATGGCCCTTGTCATCGCAATGCTCCATGAACCGTGTCATAACAATATTCCAGGACACTTTTCGTCACAATGATCCTTGACCACATTCATCTGAATACTCCATGGCCAATGTATTCACAATTGTTCATGGCCCCTGAAATCAAATTGCTCCAAGTGCCCTTTCTAACAATGCTCCATGACCACTGTCAACACAATGTCCCATGACGCCTGTCATCACAATTCTCCATGGCACCATTCATCACTATGCTCCATGATCCCTGTCATCACAATGTTCTAGAACAATTGTCATCACAATGCTCCATGACCCCTGTAATCACAGTGCTCCATTCCCCTTTCATTTCAGTGCTACAGAATTCTGGTCATCACAATATTCCATAACCGTGTAATCACAATGCTCCATGACCCCTGTAATCACAATGCTCCATTCCCTTTTCATCACAGTGCTACAGAATTCTGGTCATCACAATATTCCATAACCGTGTCATCACAATGCTCTATGACCCCTGTCATCATAATGCTCCACGACACTTGTCATCACAAAGATCAATGACCACATTAATCACAATGCTTCATGACCACTATCATCACAATGCTCGATGACCCTTGTCATCACAATGCTCCATGCCGTTGTCATCAGAATGCTCCTTGGCCCCTCTAATCACAATGGTCCATGACCTTTTTATCACAATGCTCCAGAATTCTTGTCATCATAATGTTCCATGGCCGTGTCATCACAATGCCCCATGACCCCTGTCATCACAATGTTCCATGGCCCCTCTCATCCCAGTGCTCCATGATATCTTTCTTCACAATTCTAGATAACCACTGTCATCACAATGCCTCATGACACCTGTCTTCACATTTCGCCATGGCCCTTTTCATCACAATGCTCCATGAACCGTGTCATCACAATATTCCAGGACACTTTTCGTCACAATGATCCTTGACCACATTCATCTGAATACTCCATGGCCTATGTATTCGCAATTTTTCATGGCCCCTGAAATCAAATTGCTCCATGTTCCATTTCTAACAATGCTCCATGTCCACTGTCAACACAATGTCCCATGACGCCTGTCAACACAATGCTCCATTGCCCCTTTCATCACTATGCTCCATGATCCCTGTCATCACAATGTTCTAGAACAATTGTCATCACAATGCTCCATGACCCCTGTAATCACAATGCTCCATGCCCTTTTCATCACTGTGCTACAGAATTCTGGTCATCACAATATTCCATAACCGTGTCATCACAATGTTCTATGATCCCTGTCATCACAATGCTCCACGACACTTGTCATCACAATGATCCATGACCACATTCATCACAATGCTTCATGACCACTCTCATCACAATGCTCGATGACCCTTGTCATCACAATGCTCCATGCCGTTGTCATCAGAATGCTCCTTGGCCCCTATAATCACAATGGTCCATGACCTTTTTATCACAATGCTCCAGAATACTTGTCATCATAATGTTCCATGGTCGTGTCATCACAGTGCCCCATGACCCCTGTCATCACAATGTTCCATGGCCCCTGTCATCCCAGTGCTCCATGATATCTTTCTTCACAATTCTAGATGACCACTGTCATCACAATGCCCCATGAAACCTGTCTTCACATTTCGCCATGGCCCTTGTCATCCCAATGCTCCATGATCTGTGTCTTCACAATATTCCAGGACAATTCTCGTCACAATGATCCTTGACCACATTCATCTGAATACTCCATGGTCTATGTATTCACAATTTTTCATGACCCCTGAAATCAAATTGCTCCATGTTCCCTTTCTAACAAGGCTCCATGACCACTGTCAACACATTGTCCCATGACGCCTGTCATCACAATGCTCCATGACCCCTTTCATCACTATGCTCCATGATCCCTGTCTTCACAATGTTCTAGAACAATTGTCATCACAATGCTCCATGACCCCTTTAATCACAATGCTCCATTCCCTTTTCATCACAGTGCTACAGAATTCTGGTCATCACAATATTCCATAACCGTGTCATCACAATGCTCTACGACACTTGTCATCACAATGATCCATGACCACATTTATCACAATGCTTCATCACCACTGTCATCACAATGCTCGATGACCCTTGTCATCACAATGCTCCATGCCGTTGTCATCAGAATGCTCCTTGGCCCCTCTAATCACAATGGTCCATGCCCTTTTTATCACAATGCTCCAGAATTCTTGTCATCATAATGTTCCATGGCCGTGTCATCACAATGCCCCATGACCCCTGTCATCACAATGCTCGATGGCCCCTGTCATCCCAGTGCTCCATGATATCTTTCTTCACAATTCTAGATGACCACTGTCATAACAATGCCCCATGACACCTGTCTTCACATTTCGCCATGGCCCTTGTCATCGCAATGCTCCATGAACCGTGTCATCACAATATTCCAGGACACTTGTCGTCACAATGATCCTTGACCACATTCATCTGAATACTCCATGGCCTATGTATTCACAATTGTTCATGGCCCCTGAAATCAAATTGCTCCATGTTCCCTTTCTAACAATGCTCCATGACCACTGTCAACACATTGTCCCATGACGCCTGTCATCACAATGCTCCATGGACCCTTTCTTCACTATGCTCCATGATCCCTGTCATCACAATGTTCTAGAACAATTGTCATCACAATGCTCCATGACCCCTGTAATCACAATGCTCCATTCCTTTTTCATCACAGTGCTACAGAATTCTGGTCATCACAATATTCCATAACCGTGTCATCACAATGCTCTATGACCCCTGTCATCACAATGCTCCACGACACTTGTCATCACAATGATGCATGACCACATTCATCACAATGCTTCATGACCACTGTCATCACAAAGCTCGATGACCCTTGTCATCACAATGCTCCATGCCGTTGTCATCAGAATGCTCCTTGGCCCCTCTAATCTCAATGGTCAATGCCCATTTTATCACAATTCTCCAGAATTCTTGTCATCATAATGTTCCATGGCCGTGACATCACAATGTCCCATGACCCCTGTCATCACAATGATCCATGGCCCCTGTCATCCCAGTGCTCCATGATATCTTTCTTCACAATTCTAGAGGACCACTGTCATCACAATGCCCCATGACACCTGTCTTCACATTTCGCCATGGCCCCTGTCATCGCAATGCTCCATTAACCGTGCCATCACAATATTCCAGGACACTTTTCGTCACAATGATCCTTGACCACATTCATCTGAATACTCCATGGCCTATGTATTCACAATTTTTCATGGCCCCTGAAATCAAATTGCTAAATGTTCCCTTTCTAACAATGCTCCATGACCACTGTCAACACAATGTCCCATGACGCCTGTCATCACAATGCTCCATGGCCCCTTTCATCACTATGCTCCATGATCCCTGTCATCACAATGTTCTAGAACAATTGTCATCACAATGCTCCATGACCCCTGTAATCACAATACTCCATTCCCTTTTCATCACAGTGCTACAGAATTCTGGTCATCACAATATTCCATAACCGTGTCATCACAATGCTCTATGACAACTGTCATCAGAATGCTCCACGACACTTGTCATCACAATGATGCATGACCACATTCATCACAATGCTTCATGACCACTGTCATCACAAAGCTCGATGACCTTTGTCATCACAATGCTCCATGCCGTTGTCATCAGAATGCTCCTTGGCCCCTCTAATCTCAATGGTCCATGCCCATTTTATCACAATGCTCCAGAATTCTTGTCATCATAATGTTCCATGGCCGTGTCATCACCATGCCCCATGACCCCTGTCATCACAATGCTCCATGGCCCCTGTCATCCCAGTGCTCCATGATATCTTTCTTCACAATTCTAGAGGACCACTGTCATCACAATGCCCCATGACACCTGTCTTCACATTTCGCCATGGCCCTTGTCATCGGAATGCTCCATGAAATGTGTCATCACAATATTCCAGGACACTTTTCGTCACAATGATCCTTGACCACATTAATCTGAATACTCCATGGCCTATGCATTCACAATTTTTCATGGCCACTGAAATCAATTTGCTCCATGTTCCCTTTCTAACAATGCTCCATGACCACTGTCAAAACAATGTCCCATGACGCCTATCATCACAATGCTCCATGGCCCCTTTCATCATTATGCTCCGTGATCCCTGTCATCACAATGTTCTAGAACAATTGTCATCACAATGCTCCATGACCCCTGTAATCACAATGCTCCATTCCCTTTTCATCACAGTGCTGCAGAATTCTGGTCATCACAATATTCCATAACCGTGTCATCACAATGCTCTATGACCCCTGTCATCACAATGCTCCACGACACTTGTCATCACAATGATCCATGACCACATTCATCACAATGCTTCATGACCACTGTCATCACAATGCTCGATGACCCTTGTCGTCACAATTCTCCATGACTTTGTCATCAGAATGCTCCTTGGCCCCTCTAATCACAATTGTCCATGACCTTTTTATCACAATGCTCCAGAATTCTTGTCATCATAATGTTCTATGGCCGTGTCATCACAATGCCCCATGACCCCTGTCATCACAATGCCCCATGACACCTGTCTTCACATTTCGCCATGGCCCTTGTCATCGCAATGTTCCATGGCCCCTTTTATCCCAGTGCTCCATGATATCTTTCTTCACAATTCTAGAGGACCACTGTCATCACAATGCCCCATGACACCTGTCATCACAATGCCCCATGACACCTGTCTTCACATTTCGCCATGGCACTGGTCATCGCAATGCTCCATGAACCATGTCATCACAATATTCCAGGACACTTTTCTTCACAATGAACCTTGACCACATTCATCTGAATACTCCATGGCCTATGTATTCGCAATTTTTCATGACCCCTGAAATCAAATTGCTCCATGTTCTCTTTCTAACAATGCTCCATGACCACTGTCAACACAATGTCCCATGACGCCTGTCATCACAATGCTCCATGGCCCCTTTCATCACTATGCTCCATGATCCCTGTCATCACAATGTTCTAGAACAATTGTCATCACAATGCTCCATGACCCCTGTAATCACAATGCTCCATTCCCTTTTCATCACAGTGCTACAGAATTCTGGTCATCACAATATTCCATAACCGTGTCATCACAATGCTCTATGACCCCTGTCATCAGAATGCTCCACGACACTTGTCATCACAATGATGCATGACCACATTCATCACAATGCTTCATGACCACTGTCATCACAAAGCTCGATGACCCTTGTCATCACAATGCTCCATGCCGTTGTCATCAGAATGCTCCTTGGCCCCTCTAATCTCAATGGTCCATGCCCATTTTATCACAATGCTCCAGAATTCTTGTCATCATAATGTTCCATGGCCGTGTCATCACAATGCCCCATGGCCCCTGTCATCTCAGTGCTCCATGATATCTTTCTTCACAATTCTACATGACCACTGTCATCACAATGCCCCATGACACCTGTCTTCACATTTCGCCATGGCCCTTGTCATCGCAATGCTCCATGAACCGTGTCATCACAATATTCCAGGACACTTTTCGTCACAATGATCCTTGACCACATTCATCTGAATACTCCATGGCCTATGTATTTGCAATTTTTCATGGCCCCTGAAATCAAATTGCTCCATGTTCCATTTCTAACAATGCTCCATGTCCACTGTCAACACAATGTCCCATGACGCCTGTCAACACAATGCTCCATTGCCCCTTTCATCACTATGCTCCATGATCCCTGTCATCACAATGTTCTAGAACAATTGTCATCACAATGCTCCATGACCCCTGTAATCACAATGCTCCATGCCCTTTTCATCACTGTGCTACAGAATTCTGGTCATCACAATATTCCATAACCGTGTCATCACAATGCTCTATGATCCCTGTCATCACAATGCTCCACGACACTTGTCATCACAATGATCCATGACCACATTCATCACAATGCTTCATGACCACTCTCATCACAATGCTCGATGACCCTTGTCATCACAATGCTCCATGCCGTTGTCATCAGAATGCTCCTTGGCCCCTATAATCAAAATGGTCCATGACCTTTTTATCACAATGCTCCAGAATACTTGTCATCATAATGTTCCATGGTCGTGTCATCACAGTGCCCCATGACCCCTGTCATCACAATGTTCCATGGCCCCTGTCATCCCAGTGCTCCATGATATCTTTCTTCACAACTCTAGATGACCACTGTCATCACAATGCCCCATGACACCTGTCTTCACATTTCGCCATGGCCCTTGTCATCCCAATGCTCCATGATCCGTGTCATCACAATATTGCAGGACACTTTTCGTCCCAATGATCCTTGACCACATTCATGTGTATACTCCATGGCCTATGTATTCACAATTGTTCATGGCCCCTGAAATCAAATTGCACCATGTTCCCTTTCTAACAATGCTCCATGACAACTGTCAACCCAATGTCCCATGACGCCTGTCATCACAATGCTCCATGGCCCCTTTCCTCACTATGCTCCAGGATCCCTGTCATCACAATGTTCTAGAACATATGTCATCACAATGCTCCATGAACCCTGTAAACACAATGCTCCATTCCCTTTTCATCACAGTGCTGCAGAATTCTGGTCATCACAATATTCCATAACCGTGTCATCACAATGCTCTATGACCCCTGTCATCACAATGCTCCACGACACTTGTCATCACAATGATCCATGACCACATTCATCACAATGCTTCATGACCACTGTCATCACAATGCTCGATGACCCTTGTCGTCACAATTCTCCATGACTTTGTCATCAGAATGCTCCTTGGCCCCTCTAATCACAATTGTCCATGACCTTTTTATCACAATGCTCCAGAATTCTTGTCATCATAATGTTCTATGGCCGTGTCATCACAATGCCCCATGACCCCTGTCATCACAATGCCCCATGACACCTGTCTTCACATTTCGCCATGGCCCTTGTCATCGCAATGTTCCATGGCCCCTTTTATCCCAGTGCTCCATGATATCTTTCTTCACAATTCTAGAGGACCACTGTCATCACAATGCCCCATGACACCTGTCATCACAATGCCCCATGACACCTGTCTTCACATTTCGCCATGGCACTGGTCATCGCAATGCTCCATGAACCATGTCATCACAATATTCCAGGACACTTTTCTTCACAATGAACCTTGACCACATTCATCTGAATACTCCATGGCCTATGTATTCGCAATTTTTCATGACCCCTGAAATCAAATTGCTCCATGTTCTCTTTCTAACAATGCTCCATGACCACTGTCAACACAATGTCCCATGACGCCTGTCATCACAATACTCCATGGCCCCTTTCATCACTAGGCTCCATGATCACTGTCTTCACAATGTTCTAAACAATTGTCATCACAATGCTCCATGACCACTGTAATCACAATGTTCCATTCCTTTTTCATCACAGTGCTACAGAATTCTGGTCATCACAATATTCCATAACCGTGTCATCACAATGCTCTATGACCCCTGTCATCAGAATGCTCCACGACACTTGTCATCACAATGATGCATGACCACATTCATCACAATGCTTCATGACCACTGTCATCACAAAGCTCGATGACCCTTGTCATCACAATGCTCCATGCCGTTGTCATCAGAATGCTCCTTGGCCCCTCTAATCTCAATGGTCCATGCCCATTTTATCACAATGCTCCAGAATTCTTGTCATCATAATGTTCCATGGCCGTGTCATCACAATGCCCCATGGCCCCTGTCATCTCAGTGCTCCATGATATCTTTCTTCACAATTCTACATGACCACTGTCATCACAATGCCCCATGACACCTGTCTTCACATTTCGCCATGGCCCTTGTCATCGCAATACTCCATGAACTGTGTCATCACAATATTCCAGGACACTTTTCGTCACAATGATCCTTGACCACATTCATCTGAATACTCCATGGCCTATGTATTTGCAATTTTTCATGGCCCCTGAAATCAAATTGCTCCATGTTCCCTTTCTAACAATGCTCCATGACCACTGTCAACACAATGTCCCATGACGCCTGTCAACACAATGCTCCATTGCCCGTTTCATCACTATGCTCCATGATCCCTGTCATCACAATGTTCTAGAACAATTGTCATCACAATGCTCCATGACCCCTGTAATCACAATGCTCCATTCCATTTTCATCACAGTGCTACAGAATTCTGGTCATCACAATATTCCATAACCGTGTCATCACAATGCTCTATGACCCCTGTCATCACAATGCTCCACGAAACTTGTCATCACAATGATCCATAACCACATTCATCACAATGCTTCATGACCACTGTCATCACAATGTTCGATGACCCTTGTCATCACAATGCTCCATGCCGTTGTCATCAGAATGCTCCTTGGCCCCTCTAATCACAATGGTCCATGACCTTTTTATCACAATGCTCCAGAATTATTGTCATAATAATGTTCCATGGCTGTGTCATCACAATGCCCCATGACCCCTGTCATCACAATGCTCCATGGCCCCTGTCATCCCAGTGCTCCATGATATCTTTCTTCACAACTCTAGATGACCACTGTCATCACAATGCCGCATGTCACCTGTCTTCACATTTCGCCATGGCCCTTGTCATCGCAATGCTCCATGAACCGTGTCATCACAATATTGCAGGACACTTTTCGTCCCAATGATCCTTGACCACATTCATGTGTATACTCCATGGCCTATGTATTCACAATTGTTCATGGCCCCTGAAATCAAATTGCACCATGTTCCCTTTCTAACAATGCTCCATGACAACTGTCAACCCAATGTCCCATGACGCCTGTCATCACAATGCTCCATGGCCCCTTTCCTCACTATGCTCCAGGATCCCTGTCATCACAATGTTCTAGAACATATGTCATCACAATGCTCCATGAACCCTGTAAACACAATGCTCCATTCCCTTTTCATCACAGTGCTACAGAATTCTGGTCATCACAATATTCAATAACCGTGTCATCACAATGCTTTATGACCCCTGTCATTACAATGCTCCACGACACTTGTCATCACAATGATCCATGACCACATTCATCACAATGCTTCATGACCACTGTCATCACAATGCTCGATGACCCTTTTCATCACAATGCTCCATGCCGTTGTCATCAGAATGCTCCTTGGCCCCTCTAATCTCAATGGTCCATGCCCATTTTATCACAATGCTCCAGAATTCTTGTCATCATAATGTTCCATGGCCGTGACATCACAATGCCCCATGACCCCTGTCATCACAATGATCCATGGCCCCTGTCATCCCAGTGCTCCATGATATCTTTCTTCACAATTCTAGAGGACCACTGTCATCACAATGCCCCATGACACCTGTCTTCACATTTCGCCATGGCCCCTGTCATCGCAATGCTCCATTAACCGTGCCATCACAATATTCCAGGACACTTTTCGTCACAATGATCCTTGACCACATTCATCTGAATATTCCATAGCCTATGTATTCACAATTTTTCATGGCCCCTGAAATCAAATTGCTAAATGTTCCCTTTCTAACAATGCTCCATGACCACTGTCAACACAATGTCCCATGACGCCTGTCATCACAATGCTCCATGGCCCCATTCATCACTATGCTCCATGATCCCTGTCATCACAATGTTCTAGAACAATTGTCATCACAATGCTCCATGACCCCTGTAATCACAATGCTCCATTCCCTTTTCATCACAGTGCTACAGAATTCTGGTCATCACAATATTCCATAACCGTGTCATCACAATGCTCTATGACAACTGTCATCAGAATGCTCCACGACACTTGTCATCACAATGATGCATGACCACATTCATCACAATGCTTCATGACCACTGTCATCACAAAGCTCGATGACCTTTGTCATCACAATGCTCCATGCCGTTGTCATCAGAATGCTCCTTGGCCCCTCTAATCTCAATGGTCCATGCCCATTTTATCACAATGCTCCAGAATACTTGTCATCATAATGTTCCATGGCCGTGTCATCACCATGCCCCATGACCCCTGTCATCACAATGCTCCATGGCCCCTGTCATCCCAGTGCTCCATGATATCTTTCTTCACAATTCTAGAGGACCACGGTCATCACAATGCCCCATGACACCTGTCTTCACATTTCGCCATGGCCCTTGTCATCGGAATGCTCCATGAAATGTGTCATCACAATATTCCAGGACACTTTTCGTCACAATGATCCTTGACCACATTAATCTGAATACTCCATGGCCTATGCATTCACAATTTTTCATGGCCACTGAAATCAATTTGCTCCATGTTCCCTTTCTAACAATGCTCCATGACCACTGTCAAAACAATGTCCCATGACGCCTATCATCACAATGCTCCATGGCCCCTTTCATCATTATGCTCCGTGATCCCTGTCATCACAATGTTCTAGAACAATTGTCATCACAATGCTCCATGACCCCTGTAATCACAATGCTCCATTCCCTTTTCATCACAGTGCTGCAGAATTCTGGTCATCACAATATTCCATAACCGTGTCATCACAATGCTCTATGACCCCTGTCATCACAATGCTCCACGACACTTGTCATCACAATGATCCATGACCACATTCATCACAATGCTTCATGACCACTGTCATCACAATGCTCGATGACCCTTGTCGTCACAATTCTCCATGACTTTGTCATCAGAATGCTCCTTGGCCCCTCTAATCACAATTGTCCATGACCTTTTTATCACAATGCTCCAGAATTCTTGTCATCATAATGTTCTATGGCCGTGTCATCACAATGCCCCATGACCCCTGTCATCACAATGCCCCATGACACCTGTCTTCACATTTCGCCATGGCCCTTGTCATCGCAATGTTCCATGGCCCCTTTTATCCCAGTGCTCCATGATATCTTTCTTCACAATTCTAGAGGACCACTGTCATCACAATGCCCCATGACACCTGTCATCACAATGCCCCATGACACCTGTCTTCACATTTCGCCATGGCACTGGTCATCGCAATGCTCCATGAACCATGTCATCACAATATTCCAGGACACTTTTCTTCACAATGAACCTTGACCACATTCATCTGAATACTCCATGGCCTATGTATTCGCAATTTTTCATGACCCCTGAAATCAAATTGCTCCATGTTCTCTTTCTAACAATGCTCCATGACCACTGTCAACACAATGTCCCATGACGCCTGTCATCACAATACTCCATGGCCCCTTTCATCACTAGGCTCCATGATCACAGTCTTCACAATGTTCTAAACAATTGTCATCACAATGCTCCATGACCACTGTAATCACAATGCTCCATTCCTTTTTCATCACAGTGCTACAGAATTCTGGTCATCACAATATTCCATAACCGTGTCATCACAATGCTCTATGAACCCTGTCATCAGAATGCTCCACGACACTTGTCATCACAATGATGCATGACCACATTCATCACAATGCTTCATGACCACTGTCATCACAAAGCTCGATGACCCTTGTCATCACAATGCTCCATGCCGTTGTCATCAGAATGCTCCTTGGCCCCTCTAATCTCAATGGTCCATGCCCATTTTATCACAATGCTCCAGAATTCTTGTCATCATAATGTTCCATGGCCGTGTCATCACAATGCCCCATGGCCCCTGTCATCTCAGTGCTCCATGATATCTTTCTTCACAATTCTACATGACCACTGTCATCACAATGCCCCATGACACCTGTCTTCACATTTCGCCATGGCCCTTGTCATCGCAATGCTCCATGAACCGTGTCATCACAATATTCCAGGACACTTTTCGTCACAATGATCCTTGACCACATTCATCTGAATACTCCATGGCCTATGTATTTGCAATTTTTCATGGCCCCTGAAATCAAATTGCTCCATGTTCCCTTTCTAACAATGCTCCATGACCACTGTCAACACAATGTCCCATGACGCCTGTCAACACAATGCTCCATTGCCCGTTTCATCACTATGCTCCATGATCCCTGTCATCACAATGTTCTAGAACAATTGTCATCACAATGCTCCATGACCCCTGTAATCACAATGCTCCATTCCCTTTTCATCACAGTGCTACAGAATTCTGGTCATCACAATATTCAATAACCGTGTCATCACAATGCTTTATGACCCCTGTCATTACAATGCTCCACGACACTTGTCATCACAATGATCCATGACCACATTCATCACAATGCTTCATGACCACTGTCATCACAATGCTCGATGACCCTTTTCATCACAATGCTCCATGCCGTTGTCATCAGAATGCTCCTTGGCCCCTCTAATCTCAATGGTCCATGCCCATTTTATCACAATGCTCCAGAATTCTTGTCATCATAATGTTCCATGGCCGTGTCATCACAATGCCCCATGACCCCTGTCATCACAATGATCCATGGCCCCTGTCATCCCAGTGCTCCATGATATCTTTCTTCACAATTCTAGAGGACCACTGTCATCACAATGCCCCATGACACCTGTCTTCACATTTCGCCATGGCCCTTGTCATCGCAATACTCCATGAACCGTTTCATCACAATATTCCAGGACACTTTTCGTCACAATGATCCTTGACCACATTCATCTGAATACTCCATGGCCTATGTATTCACAATTGTTCATGGCCCCTGAAATCTAATTGCTCCATTTTCCCTTTCTAACAATGCTCCATGACCACTGTCCACACAATGTCCCATGACGCCTGTCATCACAATGCTCCATGGCCCCTTTCATCACTATGCTCCATGATCCCTGTCATCACAATGTTCTAGAACATTTGTCATCACAATGCTCCATGACCCCTGTAATCACAATGCTCCATTCCCTTTTCATCACTGTGCTACAGAATTCTGGTCATTACAATATTCCATAACCGTGTCATCACAATGCTCTATGACCCCTGTCATCACAATGCTCCACGACACTTGTCATCACAATGATCCATGACCACTTTCATCACAATGCTTCATGACCACTGTCATCACAATGCTCGATGACCATTGTCATCACAATGCTCCATGCCGTTGTCATCAGAATGCTCCTTGGCCCCTCTAATCACAATGGTCCATGCCCTTTTTATCACAATGCTCCAGAATTCTTTTCATCATAATGTTCCATGGCCGTATCATCACAATGCCCCATGACCCCTGTCATCACAATGATCCATGGCCCCTTTCATCCCAGTGCTCCATGATATCTTTCTTCACAATTCTAGATGACCACTGTCATCACAATGCCCCATGACACCTGTCTTCACATTTCGCCATGGCACTGGTCATCGCAATGCTCCATGAACCATGTCATCACTATATTCCAGGACACTTTTCGTCACAATGATCCTTGACCACATTCATCTGAATACTCCATGGCCTATGTATTCGCAATTTTTCATGACCCCTGAAATCAAATTGCTCCATGTTCTCTTTCTAACAATGCTCCATGACCACTGTCAACACAATGTCCCATGACGCCTGTCATCACAATGCTCCATGGCCACTTTCATCACTATGCTCCATGATCCCTGTCATCACAATGTTCTAGAACAATTGTCATCACAATGCTCCATGACCCCTGTAATCACAATGCTCCATTCCCTTTTCATCACAGTGCTACAGAATTCTGGTCATCACAATATTCCATAACCGTGTCATCACAATGCTCTATGACCCCTGTCATCACAATGCTCCACGACACTTGTCATCACAATGATGCATGACCACATTCATCACAATGCTTCATGACCACTGTCATCACAAAGCTCGATGACCCTTTTCATCACAATGTTCCATGCCGTTGTCATCAGAATGCTCCTTGGCCCCTCTAATCTCAATGGTCCATGCCCATTTTATCACAATGCTCCAGAATTCTTGTCATCATAATGTTCCATGGCCGTGTCATAACAATGCCCCATGGCCCCTGTCATCCCAGTGCTCCATGATATCTTTCTTCACAATTCTACATGACCACTGTCATCACAATGCCCCATGACACCTGTCTTCACATTTCGCCATGGCCCTTGTCATCGCAATGCTCCATGAACCGTGTCATCACAATATTCCAGGACACTTTTCGTCACAATGATCCTTGACCACATTAATCTGAATACTCCATGGCCTATGTATTCGCAATTTTTCATGGCCCCTGAAATCAAATTGCTCCATGTTCCCTTTCTAACAATGCTCCATGACCACTGTCAACACAATGTCCCATGACGCCTGTCAACACAATGCTCCATTGCCCGTTTCATCACTATGCTCCATAATCCCTGTCATCACAATGTTCTAGAACAATTGTCATCACAATGCTCCATGACCCCTGTAATCACAATGCTCCATGCCCTTTTCATCACTGTGCTACAGAATTCTGGTCATCACAATATTCCATAACCGTGTCATCACAATTCTCTATGACCCCTGTCATCACAATACTCCACGACACTTGTCATCACAATGATCCATGACCACATTCATCACAATGCTTCATGACCACTGTCATCACAATGCTCGATGACCCTTGTCATCACAATTCTCCATGCCGTTGTCATCAGAATGCTCCTTGGCCCCTCTAATCACAATGACCCATGACCTTTTTATCACAATGCTCCAGAATTCTTGTCATCATAATGTTCCATGGCCGTGTCATCACAATGCCCCATGACCCCTGTCATCACAATGCTCCATGGCCCCTGTCATCCCAGTGCTCCATGATATCTTTCTTCACAATTCTAGAGGACCACTGTCATCACAATGCCCCATGACACCTGTCTTCACATTTCGCCATGGCCCTTGTCATCGGAATGCTCCATGAAATGTGTCATCACAATATTCCAGGACACTTTTCGTCACAATGATCCTTGACCACATTAATCTGAATACTCCATGGCCTATGTATTCACAATTTTTCATGGCCACTGAAATCAATTTGCTCCATGTTCCCTTTCTAACAATGCTCCATGACCACTGTCAAAACAATGTCCCATGACGCCTGTCATCACAATGCTCCATGGCCCCTTTCATCACTATGCTCCATGATCCCTGTCATCACAATGTTCTAGAACAATTGTCATCACAATGATCCATGAACCCTGTAATCACAATGCTCCATCCCCTTTTCATCACAGTGCTACAGAATTCTGGTCATCACAATATTCCATAACCGTGTCATCACAGTGCTCTATGACCCCTGTCATCACAATGCTCCACGACACTTGTCATCACAATGATCCATGACCACATTCAACACAATGCTTCATGACCACTGTCATCACAATGCTCGATGACACTTGTCGTCACAATGCTCCATGCCTTTTTCATCAGAATGTTCCTTGGCCCCTCTAATCACAATTGTCCATGACCTTTTTATCACAATGCTCCAGAATTCTTGTCATCATAATGTTCCATGGCCGTGTCATTACAAAGCCCCATGACCCCTGTAATCACAATGCTCCATGGCCCCTGTCATCCCAGTGCTCCATGATATCTTTCTCTACAATTCTAGATGAACACTGTCATCACAATGCCCCATGACACCTGTCTTCACATTTCGCCATGGCCCTTGTCATCGCAATGCTCCATGAACCGTGTCATCACAATATTCCAGGACACTTTTTGTCACAATGATCCATGACGAAATTCATCTGAATACTCCATGGCCTAAGTATTCACAAATTTTCATGGCCCCTGAAATCACTTTGCTCCATGTTCCCTTTCTAACAATGCTCCATGACCACTGTCAACACAATGTCCCATGACGCCTGTCATCACAATACTCCATGGCCCCTTTCATCACTAGGCTCCATGATCACTGTCTTCACAATGTTCTAAACAATTGTCATCACAATGCTCCATGACCACTGTAATCACAATGTTCCATTCCTTTTTCATCACAGTGCTACAGAATTCTGGTCATCACAATATTCCATAACCGTGTCATCACAATGCTCTATGACCCCTGTCATCAGAATGCTCCACGACACTTGTCATCACAATGATGCATGACCACATTCATCACAATGCTTCATGACCACTGTCATCACAAAGCTCGATGACCCTTGTCATCACAATGCTCCATGCCGTTGTCATCAGAATGCTCCTTGGCCCCTCTAATCTCAATGGTCCATGCCCATTTTATCACAATGCTCCAGAATTCTTGTCATCATAATGTTCCATGGCCGTGTCATCACAATGCCCCATGGCCCCTGTCATCTCAGTGCTCCATGATATCTTTCTTCACAATTCTACATGACCACTGTCATCACAATGCCCCATGACACCTGTCTTCACATTTCGCCATGGCCCTTGTCATCGCAATACTCCATGAACTGTGTCATCACAATATTCCAGGACACTTTTCGTCACAATGATCCTTGACCACATTCATCTGAATACTCCATGGCCTATGTATTTGCAATTTTTCATGGCCCCTGAAATCAAATTGCTCCATGTTCCCTTTCTAACAATGCTCCATGACCACTGTCAACACAATGTCCCATGACGCCTGTCAACACAATGCTCCATTGCCCGTTTCATCACTATGCTCCATGATCCCTGTCATCACAATGTTCTAGAACAATTGTCATCACAATGCTCCATGACCCCTGTAATCACAATGCTCCATTCCATTTTCATCACAGTGCTACAGAATTCTGGTCATCACAATATTCCATAACCGTGTCATCACAATGCTCTATGACCCCTGTCATCACAATGCTCCACGAAACTTGTCATCACAATGATCCATAACCACATTCATCACAATGCTTCATGACCACTGTCATCACAATGTTCGATGACCCTTGTCATCACAATGCTCCATGCCGTTGTCATCAGAATGCTCCTTGGCCCCTCTAATCACAATGGTCCATGACCTTTTTATCACAATGCTCCAGAATTATTGTCATAATAATGTTCCATGGCTGTGTCATCACAATGCCCCATGACCCCTGTCATCACAATGCTCCATGGCCCCTGTCATCCCAGTGCTCCATGATATCTTTCTTCACAACTCTAGATGACCACTGTCATCACAATGCCGCATGTCACCTGTCTTCACATTTCGCCATGGCCCTTGTCATCGCAATGCTCCATGAACCGTGTCATCACAATATTGCAGGACACTTTTCGTCCCAATGATCCTTGACCACATTCATGTGTATACTCCATGGCCTATGTATTCACAATTGTTCATGGCCCCTGAAATCAAATTGCACCATGTTCCCTTTCTAACAATGCTCCATGACAACTGTCAACCCAATGTCCCATGACGCCTGTCATCACAATGCTCCATGGCCCCTTTCCTCACTATGCTCCAGGATCCCTGTCATCACAATGTTCTAGAACATATGTCATCACAATGCTCCATGAACCCTGTAAACACAATGCTCCATTCCCTTTTCATCACAGTGCTACAGAATTCTGGTCATCACAATATTCAATAACCGTGTCATCACAATGCTTTATGACCCCTGTCATTACAATGCTCCACGACACTTGTCATCACAATGATCCATGACCACATTCATCACAATGCTTCATGACCACTGTCATCACAATGCTCGATGACCCTTTTCATCACAATGCTCCATGCCGTTGTCATCAGAATGCTCCTTGGCCCCTCTAATCTCAATGGTCCATGCCCATTTTATCACAATGCTCCAGAATTCTTGTCATCATAATGTTCCATGGCCGTGACATCACAATGCCCCATGACCCCTGTCATCACAATGATCCATGGCCCCTGTCATCCCAGTGCTCCATGATATCTTTCTTCACAATTCTAGAGGACCACTGTCATCACAATGCCCCATGACACCTGTCTTCACATTTCGCCATGGCCCCTGTCATCGCAATGCTCCATTAACCGTGCCATCACAATATTCCAGGACACTTTTCGTCACAATGATCCTTGACCACATTCATCTGAATATTCCATAGCCTATGTATTCACAATTTTTCATGGCCCCTGAAATCAAATTGCTAAATGTTCCCTTTCTAACAATGCTCCATGACCACTGTCAACACAATGTCCCATGACGCCTGTCATCACAATGCTCCATGGCCCCATTCATCACTATGCTCCATGATCCCTGTCATCACAATGTTCTAGAACAATTGTCATCACAATGCTCCATGACCCCTGTAATCACAATGCTCCATTCCCTTTTCATCACAGTGCTACAGAATTCTGGTCATCACAATATTCCATAACCGTGTCATCACAATGCTCTATGACAACTGTCATCAGAATGCTCCACGACACTTGTCATCACAATGATGCATGACCACATTCATCACAATGCTTCATGACCACTGTCATCACAAAGCTCGATGACCTTTGTCATCACAATGCTCCATGCCGTTGTCATCAGAATGCTCCTTGGCCCCTCTAATCTCAATGGTCCATGCCCATTTTATCACAATGCTCCAGAATACTTGTCATCATAATGTTCCATGGCCGTGTCATCACCATGCCCCATGACCCCTGTCATCACAATGCTCCATGGCCCCTGTCATCCCAGTGCTCCATGATATCTTTCTTCACAATTCTAGAGGACCACGGTCATCACAATGCCCCATGACACCTGTCTTCACATTTCGCCATGGCCCTTGTCATCGGAATGCTCCATGAAATGTGTCATCACAATATTCCAGGACACTTTTCGTCACAATGATCCTTGACCACATTAATCTGAATACTCCATGGCCTATGCATTCACAATTTTTCATGGCCACTGAAATCAATTTGCTCCATGTTCCCTTTCTAACAATGCTCCATGACCACTGTCAAAACAATGTCCCATGACGCCTATCATCACAATGCTCCATGGCCCCTTTCATCATTATGCTCCGTGATCCCTGTCATCACAATGTTCTAGAACAATTGTCATCACAATGCTCCATGACCCCTGTAATCACAATGCTCCATTCCCTTTTCATCACAGTGCTGCAGAATTCTGGTCATCACAATATTCCATAACCGTGTCATCACAATGCTCTATGACCCCTGTCATCACAATGCTCCACGACACTTGTCATCACAATGATCCATGACCACATTCATCACAATGCTTCATGACCACTGTCATCACAATGCTCGATGACCCTTGTCGTCACAATTCTCCATGACTTTGTCATCAGAATGCTCCTTGGCCCCTCTAATCACAATTGTCCATGACCTTTTTATCACAATGCTCCAGAATTCTTGTCATCATAATGTTCTATGGCCGTGTCATCACAATGCCCCATGACCCCTGTCATCACAATGCCCCATGACACCTGTCTTCACATTTCGCCATGGCCCTTGTCATCGCAATGTTCCATGGCCCCTTTTATCCCAGTGCTCCATGATATCTTTCTTCACAATTCTAGAGGACCACTGTCATCACAATGCCCCATGACACCTGTCATCACAATGCCCCATGACACCTGTCTTCACATTTCGCCATGGCACTGGTCATCGCAATGCTCCATGAACCATGTCATCACAATATTCCAGGACACTTTTCTTCACAATGAACCTTGACCACATTCATCTGAATACTCCATGGCCTATGTATTCGCAATTTTTCATGACCCCTGAAATCAAATTGCTCCATGTTCTCTTTCTAACAATGCTCCATGACCACTGTCAACACAATGTCCCATGACGCCTGTCATCACAATACTCCATGGCCCCTTTCATCACTAGGCTCCATGATCACAGTCTTCACAATGTTCTAAACAATTGTCATCACAATGCTCCATGACCACTGTAATCACAATGCTCCATTCCTTTTTCATCACAGTGCTACAGAATTCTGGTCATCACAATATTCCATAACCGTGTCATCACAATGCTCTATGAACCCTGTCATCAGAATGCTCCACGACACTTGTCATCACAATGATGCATGACCACATTCATCACAATGCTTCATGACCACTGTCATCACAAAGCTCGATGACCCTTGTCATCACAATGCTCCATGCCGTTGTCATCAGAATGCTCCTTGGCCCCTCTAATCTCAATGGTCCATGCCCATTTTATCACAATGCTCCAGAATTCTTGTCATCATAATGTTCCATGGCCGTGTCATCACAATGCCCCATGGCCCCTGTCATCTCAGTGCTCCATGATATCTTTCTTCACAATTCTACATGACCACTGTCATCACAATGCCCCATGACACCTGTCTTCACATTTCGCCATGGCCCTTGTCATCGCAATGCTCCATGAACCGTGTCATCACAATATTCCAGGACACTTTTCGTCACAATGATCCTTGACCACATTCATCTGAATACTCCATGGCCTATGTATTTGCAATTTTTCATGGCCCCTGAAATCAAATTGCTCCATGTTCCCTTTCTAACAATGCTCCATGACCACTGTCAACACAATGTCCCATGACGCCTGTCAACACAATGCTCCATTGCCCGTTTCATCACTATGCTCCATGATCCCTGTCATCACAATGTTCTAGAACAATTGTCATCACAATGCTCCATGACCCCTGTAATCACAATGCTCCATTCCCTTTTCATCACAGTGCTACAGAATTCTGGTCATCACAATATTCAATAACCGTGTCATCACAATGCTTTATGACCCCTGTCATTACAATGCTCCACGACACTTGTCATCACAATGATCCATGACCACATTCATCACAATGCTTCATGACCACTGTCATCACAATGCTCGATGACCCTTTTCATCACAATGCTCCATGCCGTTGTCATCAGAATGCTCCTTGGCCCCTCTAATCTCAATGGTCCATGCCCATTTTATCACAATGCTCCAGAATTCTTGTCATCATAATGTTCCATGGCCGTGTCATCACAATGCCCCATGACCCCTGTCATCACAATGATCCATGGCCCCTGTCATCCCAGTGCTCCATGATATCTTTCTTCACAATTCTAGAGGACCACTGTCATCACAATGCCCCATGACACCTGTCTTCACATTTCGCCATGGCCCTTGTCATCGCAATACTCCATGAACCGTTTCATCACAATATTCCAGGACACTTTTCGTCACAATGATCCTTGACCACATTCATCTGAATACTCCATGGCCTATGTATTCACAATTGTTCATGGCCCCTGAAATCTAATTGCTCCATTTTCCCTTTCTAACAATGCTCCATGACCACTGTCCACACAATGTCCCATGACGCCTGTCATCACAATGCTCCATGGCCCCTTTCATCACTATGCTCCATGATCCCTGTCATCACAATGTTCTAGAACATTTGTCATCACAATGCTCCATGACCCCTGTAATCACAATGCTCCATTCCCTTTTCATCACTGTGCTACAGAATTCTGGTCATTACAATATTCCATAACCGTGTCATCACAATGCTCTATGACCCCTGTCATCACAATGCTCCACGACACTTGTCATCACAATGATCCATGACCACTTTCATCACAATGCTTCATGACCACTGTCATCACAATGCTCGATGACCATTGTCATCACAATGCTCCATGCCGTTGTCATCAGAATGCTCCTTGGCCCCTCTAATCACAATGGTCCATGCCCTTTTTATCACAATGCTCCAGAATTCTTTTCATCATAATGTTCCATGGCCGTATCATCACAATGCCCCATGACCCCTGTCATCACAATGATCCATGGCCCCTTTCATCCCAGTGCTCCATGATATCTTTCTTCACAATTCTAGATGACCACTGTCATCACAATGCCCCATGACACCTGTCTTCACATTTCGCCATGGCACTGGTCATCGCAATGCTCCATGAACCATGTCATCACTATATTCCAGGACACTTTTCGTCACAATGATCCTTGACCACATTCATCTGAATACTCCATGGCCTATGTATTCGCAATTTTTCATGACCCCTGAAATCAAATTGCTCCATGTTCTCTTTCTAACAATGCTCCATGACCACTGTCAACACAATGTCCCATGACGCCTGTCATCACAATGCTCCATGGCCACTTTCATCACTATGCTCCATGATCCCTGTCATCACAATGTTCTAGAACAATTGTCATCACAATGCTCCATGACCCCTGTAATCACAATGCTCCATTCCCTTTTCATCACAGTGCTACAGAATTCTGGTCATCACAATATTCCATAACCGTGTCATCACAATGCTCTATGACCCCTGTCATCACAATGCTCCACGACACTTGTCATCACAATGATGCATGACCACATTCATCACAATGCTTCATGACCACTGTCATCACAAAGCTCGATGACCCTTTTCATCACAATGTTCCATGCCGTTGTCATCAGAATGCTCCTTGGCCCCTCTAATCTCAATGGTCCATGCCCATTTTATCACAATGCTCCAGAATTCTTGTCATCATAATGTTCCATGGCCGTGTCATAACAATGCCCCATGGCCCCTGTCATCCCAGTGCTCCATGATATCTTTCTTCACAATTCTACATGACCACTGTCATCACAATGCCCCATGACACCTGTCTTCACATTTCGCCATGGCCCTTGTCATCGCAATGCTCCATGAACCGTGTCATCACAATATTCCAGGACACTTTTCGTCACAATGATCCTTGACCACATTAATCTGAATACTCCATGGCCTATGTATTCGCAATTTTTCATGGCCCCTGAAATCAAATTGCTCCATGTTCCCTTTCTAACAATGCTCCATGACCACTGTCAACACAATGTCCCATGACGCCTGTCAACACAATGCTCCATTGCCCGTTTCATCACTATGCTCCATAATCCCTGTCATCACAATGTTCTAGAACAATTGTCATCACAATGCTCCATGACCCCTGTAATCACAATGCTCCATGCCCTTTTCATCACTGTGCTACAGAATTCTGGTCATCACAATATTCCATAACCGTGTCATCACAATTCTCTATGACCCCTGTCATCACAATACTCCACGACACTTGTCATCACAATGATCCATGACCACATTCATCACAATGCTTCATGACCACTGTCATCACAATGCTCGATGACCCTTGTCATCACAATTCTCCATGCCGTTGTCATCAGAATGCTCCTTGGCCCCTCTAATCACAATGACCCATGACCTTTTTATCACAATGCTCCAGAATTCTTGTCATCATAATGTTCCATGGCCGTGTCATCACAATGCCCCATGACCCCTGTCATCACAATGCTCCATGGCCCCTGTCATCCCAGTGCTCCATGATATCTTTCTTCACAATTCTAGAGGACCACTGTCATCACAATGCCCCATGACACCTGTCTTCACATTTCGCCATGGCCCTTGTCATCGGAATGCTCCATGAAATGTGTCATCACAATATTCCAGGACACTTTTCGTCACAATGATCCTTGACCACATTAATCTGAATACTCCATGGCCTATGTATTCACAATTTTTCATGGCCACTGAAATCAATTTGCTCCATGTTCCCTTTCTAACAATGCTCCATGACCACTGTCAAAACAATGTCCCATGACGCCTGTCATCACAATGCTCCATGGCCCCTTTCATCACTATGCTCCATGATCCCTGTCATCACAATGTTCTAGAACAATTGTCATCACAATGATCCATGAACCCTGTAATCACAATGCTCCATCCCCTTTTCATCACAGTGCTACAGAATTCTGGTCATCACAATATTCCATAACCGTGTCATCACAGTGCTCTATGACCCCTGTCATCACAATGCTCCACGACACTTGTCATCACAATGATCCATGACCACATTCAACACAATGCTTCATGACCACTGTCATCACAATGCTCGATGACACTTGTCGTCACAATGCTCCATGCCTTTTTCATCAGAATGTTCCTTGGCCCCTCTAATCACAATTGTCCATGACCTTTTTATCACAATGCTCCAGAATTCTTGTCATCATAATGTTCCATGGCCGTGTCATTACAAAGCCCCATGACCCCTGTAATCACAATGCTCCATGGCCCCTGTCATCCCAGTGCTCCATGATATCTTTCTCTACAATTCTAGATGAACACTGTCATCACAATGCCCCATGACACCTGTCTTCACATTTCGCCATGGCCCTTGTCATCGCAATGCTCCATGAACCGTGTCATCACAATATTCCAGGACACTTTTTGTCACAATGATCCATGACGAAATTCATCTGAATACTCCATGGCCTAAGTATTCACAAATTTTCATGGCCCCTGAAATCACTTTGCTCCATGTTCCCTTTCTAACAATGCTCCATGACCACTGTCAACACATTGTCCCATGACGCCTGTCATCACAATTCTCCATGGCCCCTTTCATCACTGTGCTCCATGATCCCTGTCTTCACAATGTTCTAGAACAATTGTCATCACAATGCTCCATGACCCCTGTAATCACAAAGCTCCATTCCCTTTTCATCAAAGTGCTACAGAATTCTGGTCATCACAATATTCCATAACCGTGTCATCACAATGCTCTATGACCCCAGTCATCACAATGCTCCACGACACTTATCATCACAATGATCCATGACCACATTCATCACAATGCTTCATGACCACTGTCATCACAATGCTCGATGACCCTTGTCATCACAATGCTCCATGGCCCCTCTAATCACAATGGTCCATGCCCTTTTTATCAAAATGCTCCAGAATTCTTGTCATCATAATGTTCCATGGCCGTGTCATCACAATGCCCCATGACCCCTGTCATCACTGTGCTCCATGGCCCCTGTCATCTCTGTGCTCCATGATATCTTTCTTCACAATTCTAGATGACCACTGTCATCACATTGCCCCATGAAACCTGTCTTCACATTTTGCCATGGCCCTTGTCATCGCAATGCTCCATGAACCGTGTCATCACAATATTCCAGGACAATTTTCGTCACAATGATCCTTGACCAAATTCATCTGAATACTCCATGGCCTATGTATACACAATTTTTCATGACCCCTGAAATCAAATTGCTCCATGTTCCCTTTCTAACAAGGCTCCATGACCACTGCCAACACATTTTCCCATGACGCCTGTCATCACAATGCTCCATGGCCCCTTTCATCACTATGCTCCATGATCCCTGTCTTCACAATGTTCTAGAACAATTGTCATCACAATGCTCCATGAACCCTGTAATCACAATGCTCCATTCCTTTTCATCACAGTGCTACAGAATTCTGGTCACCACAATATTCCATAACCGTGTCATCACAATGCTCTATGACCCCTGTCATCACAATGCTCTACGACAATTGTCATCACAATGATCCATGACCACATTCATCACAATGCTTCATGACCACTGTCATCACAATGCTCGATGACCCTTGTCATCACAATGCTCCATGCCGTTGTCATCAGAATGCTCCTTGGCCCCTCTAATCACAATGATCCATGACCTTCTTATCACAATGCTCCAGAATTCTTGTCATCATAATATTCCATGGCCGTGTCATCACAATGCCCCATGACCCCTGTCATCACAATGCTCCATGGCCCCTGTCATCCCAGTGCTCCATGATATATTTCTTCACAATTCTAGATGACCGCTGTCATCACAATGCCCCATGACACCTATCTTCACATTTCGCCATGGCCCTTGTCATCGCACTGCTCCATGAACCGTGTCATCACAATATTCCAGGACACTTTTCGTCACAATGATTCTTGACCACATTCATATGAATACTCCATGGCCTATGTATTCGCAATTTTTCATGGCCCCTGAAATCAAATTGCTCCATGTTCTCTTTCTAACAATGCTCCATGACCACTGTCAACACAATGTCCCATGACGCCTGTCAACACAATGCTCCATGGCCCCTTTCATCACTATGCTCCATGATCCCTGTCTTCACAATGTTCTAAACAATTGTCATCAAAATGCTCCATGACCCCTGTAATCACAATGCTCCATTCCCTTTTCATCACTGTGGTACAGAATTCTGGTCATCACAATATTCCATAACCGTGTCATCACAATGCTCTATGACCCCTGACATCACAATGCTCCGCGACACTTGTCATCACAAAGATGCATGACAACATTCATCACAATGCTTCATGACCACTGTCATCACAATGCTCGATGACCCTTGTCATCACAATGCTCCATGCCGTTGTCATCACATTGCTCATTGGCCCCTCTAATCACAATGGTCCATGCCCATTTTATCCCAATGCTCCAGACTACTTGTCATCATAATGTTCCATGGCCGTGTCATCACAATGCCCCATGACCCCTGTCATCACAATGATCCATGGCCCCTGTCATCCCAGTGCTCCATGATATCTTTCTTCACAATTCTAGAGGACCACTGTCATCACAATGCCCCATGACACCTGTCTTCACATTTCGCCATGGCCCTTGTCATCGCAATGCTCCATGAACCGTGTCATCACAATATTCCAGGACACTTTTCGTCACAATGATCCTTGACCACATTCATCTGAATACTCCATGGCCTATGTATTCGCAATTTTTCATGACCCCTGAAATCAAATTGCTCCATGTTCTCTTTCTAACAATGCTCCATGACCACTGTCAACACAATGTCCCATGACGCCTGTCAACACAATGCTCCATTGCCTCTTTCATCACTATGCTCCATGATCCCTGTCTTCACAATGTTCTAGAACATTTGTCATCACACTGCTCCATGACCCCTGTAATCACAATGCTCCATTCCCTTTTCATCACAGTGCTACAGAATTCTGGTCATCACAATATTCCATAACCGTGTCATCACAATGATCTATGACCCCTGTCATCACAATGCTCCACGACACTTGTCATCACAATGCTCGATGATGCTTGTCATCACAATGCTCCATGCCATTGTCATCAGAATGCTCCTTGGCCCCTCTAATCACAATGGTCCATGCCCTGTTTATCACAATGCTCCAGAATTCTTGTCATCATAATGTTCCATGGCCGTGTCATCACAATGACCCATGACCCCCGTCATCACAATGCTCCATGGCCACTGTCATCCCAGTGCTCCATGATATCTTTCTTCACAATACTACATGACCACTGTCTTCACAATGCCCCATGACACCTGTCTTCACATTTCGCCATGGCCCTTGTCATCGCAATGCTCCATGTACCGTGTCATCACATTATTCCAGGACACTTTTCGTCACAATGATCCTTGACCACATTCATCTGAATACTCCAAGGCGTATGTATTTGCAATTTTTCATGGCCCCTGAAATCAAATTGCTCCATGTTCCCTTTCTAACAAAGCTCCATGTCCACTGTCAAACCAATGTCCCATGACGCCTGTCAACACAAATCTCCATTGCCACTTTCATTACTATGCTCCATGATCCCTGTCATCACAATGTTCTAGAACATTTGTCATCACAATGCTCCATGACTCATGTAATCACAATGCTCCATTGCATTTTCATCACTGTGCTACAGAATTCTGGTCATCACAATATTCCATAACCGTGTCATCACAATGCTCTATGACCCCTGTCATCACAATGCTCCACGATACTTGTCATCACAATGATGCATGACCACATTCATCACAATGCTTCATGACCACTATCATCACAATGCTCGATGAAACTTGTCATCACAATGCTCCATGCCGTTGTCATCAGAATGCTCCTTGGCCCCTCTAATCACAATGGTCCATGACCTTTTTATCACAATGCTCCTGAATTCTTGTCATCATAATGTTACATGGCCGTGTCATCACAATGCCCCATGACACCTGTCATCACAATGCTCCATGGCCCCTGTCATCCCAGTGCTCCATGATATCTTTCTTCACAATTCTAGAGGACCACTGTCATCACAATGCCCCATGACACCTGTCTTCACATTTCGCCATGGCCCTTGTCATCGCAATGCTCCATGAACCGTGTCATAACAATATTCCAGGACACTTTTCGTCACAATGATCCTTGACCACATTCATCTGAATACTCCATGGCCAATGTATTCACAATTGTTCATGGCCCCTGAAATCAAATTGCTCCATGTGCCCTTTCTAACAATGCTCCATGACCACTGTTAACACAATGTCCCATGACGCCTGTCATCACAATTCTCCATGGCACCATTCATCACTATGCTCCATGATCCCTGTCATCACAATGTTCTAGAACAATTGTCATCTCAATGCTCCATGACCCCTGTAATCACAGTGCTCCATTCCCTTTTCATTTCAGTGCTACAGAATTCTGGTCATCACAATATTCCATAACCGTGTCATCACAATGCTTTATGCCCCTTGTCATCACAATGATCCACGACACTTGTCATCACAATTATCCATGACCACATTCATCACAATGCTTCATGACCACTGTCATCACAAAGCTCGATGACCCTTGTCATCACAATGCTCCATGACATTGTCATCAGAATGCTCCTTGGCCCCTCTAATCACAATGGTCCATGCCCTTTTTATCACAATGCTCCAGAATTCTTGTCATCATAATGTTCCATGGCCGTGTCATCACAATGCCCCATGACCCCTGTAATCACAATGTTCCATGGCCCCTGTCATCCCAGTGCTCCATGATATCTTTCTTCACTATTCTAGATGACCACTGTCATCACAATGCCCCATGACACCTGTCTTCACATTTCGCCATGGCCCTTGTCATCGCAATGCTCCATGAACCGTGTCATCACAATATTCCAGGACACTTTTCGTCACAATGATCCTTGACCACATTCATCTGAATACTCCATGGCGTATGTATTTGCAATTTTTCATGGCCCCTGAAATCAAATTGCTCCATGTTCCCTTTCTAACAAAGCTCCATGTCCACTGTCAAACCAATGTCCCATGACGCCTGTCAACACAAATCTCCATTGCCACTTTCATTACTATGCTCCATGGTCCCTGTCATCACAATGTTCTAGAACATTTGTCATCACAATGCTCCATGACTCATGTAATCACAATGCTCCATTGCATTTTCATCACTGTGCTACAGAATTCTGGTCATCACAATATTCCATAACCGTGTCATCACAATGCTCTATGACCCCTGTCATCACAATGCTCCACGATACTTGTCATCACAATGATGCATGACCACATTCATCACAATGCTTCATGACCACTATCATCACAATGCTCGATGAAACTTGTCATCACAATGCTCCATGCCGTTGTCATCAGAATGCTCCTTGGCCCCTCTAATCACAATGGTCCATGACCGTTTTATCACAATGCTCCAGAATTCTTGTCATCATAATGTTACATGGCCGTGTCATCACAATGCCCCATGACACCTGTCATCACAATGCTCCATGGCCCCTGTCATCCCAGTGCTCCATGATATCTTTCTTCACAATTCTAGAGGACCACTGTCATCACAATGCCCCATGACACCTGTCTTCACATTTCGCCATGGCCCTTGTCATCGCAATGCTCCATGAACCGTGTCATAACAATATTCCAGGACACTTTTCGTCACAATGATCCTTGACCACATTCATCTGAATACTCCATGGCCAATGTATTCACAATTGTTCATGGCCCCTGAAATCAAATTGCTCCAAGTGCCCTTTCTAACAATGCTCCATGACCACTGTCAACACAATGTCCCATGACGCCTGTCATCACAATTCTCCATGGCACCATTCATCACTATGCTCCATGATCCCTGTCATCACAATGTTCTAGAACAATTGTCATCTCAATGCTCCATGACCCCTGTAATCACAGTGCTCCATTCCCTTTTCATTTCAGTGCTACAGAATTCTGGTCATCACAATATTCCATAACCGTGTCATCACAATGCTTTATGCCCCTTGTCATCACAATGATCCACGACACTTGTCATCACAATTATCCATGACCACATTCATCACAATGCTTCATGACCACTGTCATCACAAAGCTCGATGACCATTGTCATCACAATGCTCCATGACATTGTCATCAGAATGCTCCTTGGCCCCTCTAATCACAATGGTCCATGCCCTTTTTATCACAATGCTCCAGAATTCTTGTCATCATAATGTTCCATGGCCGTGTCATCACAATGCCCCATGACCCCTGTCATCACAATGTTCCATGGCCCCTGTCATCCCAGTGCTCCATGATATCTTTCTTCACTATTCTAGATGACCACTGTCATCACAATGCCCCATGACACCTGTCTTCACATTTCGCCATGGCCCTTGTCATCGCAATGCTCCATGAACCGTGTCATCACAATATTCCAGGACACTTGTCGTCACAATGATCCTTAACCACATTCATCTGAATACTCCATGGCCTATGTATTCACAATTTTTCATGGCCCCTGAAATCAAATTGCTCCATGTTCCCTTTCTAACAAGGCTCCATGTCCACTGTCAACACAATGTCCCATGACGCCTGTCAACACAATGCTCCATTGCCCCTATCATCACTATGCTCCATGATCCCTGTCATCACAATGTTCTAGAACAATTTTCATCACAATGCTCCATGACCCCTGTAATCACAATACTCCATTCCCTATTCATCACAGTGCTACAGAATTCTGGTCATCACAATATTCCATAACCATGTGATCACAATGCTCTATGACCCCTGTCATCACAATGCTACACGACACTTTTCATCACAATGATCCATGACCACATTCATCACAATGCTTCATGACCACTGTCATCACAATGCTCGATAAACCTTGTCATCACAATGCTCCATGCCGTTGTCATCAGAATGCTCCTTGGCCCCTCTAATCACAATGGTCCATGCCCTTTTTATCACAATGCTCCAGAATTCTTGTCATCATAATGTTCCATGGCCGTGTCATCACAATGCCCCATGACCCCTGTCATCACAATGTTCCATGGCCCCTCTCATCCCAGTGCTCCATGATATCTTTCTTCACAATTCTAGATAACCACTGTCATCACAATGCCTCATGACACCTGTCTTCACATTTCGCCATGGCCCTTTTCATCGCAATGCTCCATGAACCGTGTCATCACAATATTCCAGGACACTTTTCGTCACAATGATCCTTGACCACATTCATCTGAATACTCCATGGCCTATGTATTCGCAATTTTTCATGGCCCCTGAAATCAAATTGCTCCATGTTCCATTTCTAACAATGCTCCATGTCCACTGTCAACACAATGTCCCATGACGCCTGTCAACACAATGCTCCATTGCCCCTTTCATCACTATGCTCCATGATCCCTGTCATCACAATGTTCTAGAACAATTGTCATCACAATGCTCCATGACCCCTGTAATCACAATGCTCCATGCCCTTTTCATCACTGTGCTACAGAATTCTGGTCATCACAATATTCCATAACCGTGTCATCACAATGCTCTATGATCCCTGTCATCACAATGCTCCACGACACTTGTCATCACAATGATCCATGACCATATTCATCACAATGCTTCATGACCACAATCATCACAATGCTCGATGACCCTTGTCATCACAATGCTCCATGCCGTTGTCATCAGAATGCTCCTTGGCCCCTATAATCACAATGGTCCATGACCTTTTTATCACAATGCTCCAGAATACTTGTCATCATAATGTTCCATGGTCGTGTCATCACAGTGCCCCATGACCCCTGTCATCACAATGTTCCATGGCCCCTGTCATCCCAGTGCTCCATGATATCTTTCTTCACAATTCTAGATGACCACTGTCATCACAATGCCCCATGACACCTGTCTTCACATTTCTCCATGGCCCTTGTCATCCCAATGCTCCATGATCCGTGTCTTCACAATATTCCAGGACAATTTTCGTCACAATGATCCTTGACCACATTCATCTGAATACTCCATGGTCTATGTATTCACAATTTTTCATGACCCCAGAAATCAAATTGCTCCATGTTCCCTTTCTAACAAGGCTCCATGACCACTGTCAACACATTGTCCCATGACGCCTGTCATCACAATGCTCCATGACCCCTTTCATCACTATGCTCCATGATCCCTGTTTTCACAATGTTCTAGAACAATTGTCATCACAATGCTCCATGACCCCTGTAATCACAATGCTCCATTCCCTTTTCATCACAGTGCTACAGAATTCTGGTCATCACAATATTCCATAACCGTGTCATCACAATGCTCTACGACACTTGTCATCACAATGATCCATGACCACATTTATCACAATGCTTCATCACCACTGTCATCACAATGCTCGATGACCCTTGTCATCACATTCCTCCATGCCGTTGTCATCAGAATGCTCCTTGGCCCCTCTAATCACAATGGTCCATGCCCTTTTTATCACAATGCTCCAGAATTCTTGTCATCATAATGTTCCATGGCCGTGTCATCACAATGCCCCATGACCCCTGTCATCACAATGCTCGATGGCCCCTGTCATCCCAGTGCTCCATGATATCTTTCTTCACAATTCTAGATGACCACTGTCATAACAATGCCCCATGACACCTGTCTTCACATTTCGCCATGGCCCTTGTCATCGCAATGCTCCATGAACCGTGTCATCACAATATTCCAGGACACTTGTCGTCACAATGATCCTTGACCACATTCATCTGAATACTCCATGGCCTATGTATTCACAATTGTTCATGGCCCCTGAAATCAAATTGCTCCATGTTCCCTTTCTAAGAATGCTCCATGACCACTGTCAACACAATGTCCCATGGCGCCTGTCATCACAATGCTCCATGGACCCTTTCTTCACTATGCTCCATGATCCCTGTCATCACAATGTTCTAGAACAATTGTCATCACAATGCTCCATGACCCCTGTAATCACAATGCTCCATTCCTTTTTCATCACAGTGCTACAGAATTCTGGTCATCACAATATTCCATAACCGTGTCATCACAATGCTCTATGACCCCTGTCATCACAATGCTCCACGACACTTGTCATCACAATGATCCATGACCACATTCATCACAATGCTTCATGACCACTGTCTTCACAATGCTCGATGACCCTTGTCATCACAATGCTCCATGCCGTTGTCATCAGAATGCTCCTTGGCCCCTCTAATCACAATGGTCCATGCCCTTTTTATCACAATGCTCCAGAATTCTTGTCATCATAATGTTCCATGGCCGTGTCATCACAATGCCCCATGACCCCTGTCATCACAATGTTCCATCGCCCCTGTCATCCCAGTGCTCCATGATATCTTTCTTCACAATTCTAGATGACCACTGTCATCACAATGCCTCATGACACCTGTCTTCACATTTCGCCATGGCCCTTTTCATCGCAATGCTCCATGAACCGTGTCATCACAATATTCCAGGACACTTTTCGTAACAATGATCCTTGACCACATTCATCTGAATACTCCATGGCCTATGTATTCGCAATTTTTCATGGCCCCTGAAATCAAATTGCTCCATGTTCCATTTCTAACAATGCTCCATGTCCACTGTCAACACAATGTCCCATGACGCCTGTCAAAACAATGCTCCATTGCCCCTTTCATCACTATGCTCCATGATCCCTGTCATCACAATGTTCTAGAACAATTGTCATCACAATGCTCCATGACCACTGTAATCACAATGCTCCATGCCCTTTTTATCACTGTGCTACAGAATTCTGGTCATCACAATATTCCATAACCGTGTCATCACAATGCTCTATGACCCCTGTCATCACAATGCTCCACGACACTTGTCATCACAATGATCCATGACCACATTCATCACAATGCTTCATGACCACTTTCATCACAATGCTCGATGAACCTTGTCATCACAATGCTCCATGCCGTTGTCTTCAGAATGCTCCTTGGCCCCTATAATCACAATGGTCCATGACCTTTTTATCACAATGCTCCAGAATACTTGTCATCATAATGTTCCATGGTCGTGTCATCACAGTGCCCCATGACCCCTGTCATCACAATGTTCCATGGCCCCTGTCATCCCAGTGCTCCATGATATCTTTCTTCACAATTCTAGATGACCACTGTTATCACAATGCCCCATGACACCTGTCTTCACATTTCGCCATGGCCCTTTTCATCGCAATGCTGCATGAACCGTGTCATCACAATATTCCAGGACACTTTTCGTCACAATGATCCTTGACCACATTCATCTGAATACTCCATGGCCTATGTATTCGCAATTTTTCATGGCCCCTGAAATCAAATTGCTCCATGTTCCATTTCTAACAATGCTCCATGTCCACTGTCAACACAATGTCCCATGACGCCTGTCAAAACAATGCTCCATTGGCCTTTCATCACTATGCTCCATGATCCCTGTCATCACAATGTTCTAGAATAATTGTCATCACAATGCTCCATGACCACTGTAATCACAATGCTCCATTCCCTTTTCATCACAGTGCTACAGAATTCTGGTCATCACAATATTCCATAACCGTGTCATCACAATGCTCTATGACCCCTGTCATCACAATGCTCCACGACACTTGTCATCACAATGATCCATGACCACATTCATCACAATGCTTCATGACCACTGTCATCACAATGCTCGATGACCCTTGTCATCACAATGCTCCATGCCGTTGTCATCAGAATGCTCCTTGGCCCCTCTAATCAAAATGGTCCATGCCCTTTTTATCACAATGCTCCAGAATTCTTGTCATCATAATGTTCCATGGCCGTGTCATCACAATGCCCCATGACTCCTGTCATCACAATGCCCCATGACACCTGTCTTCACATTTCGCCATGGCCCTTGTCATCGCAATGCTCCATGAACCGTGTCATCACAATATTCCAGGACACTTTTCCTCACAATGATCCTTGACCACATTCATCTGAATACTCCATGGCCTATGTATTCACAATTGTTCATGGCCCCTGAAATCAAATTGCTCCATGTTCCCTTTCTAACAATGCTCCATGACCACTGTCAACACAATGTCCCATGGCGCCTGTCATCACAATGCTCCATGGACCCTTTCATCACTATGCTCCATGATCCCTGTCATCACAATGTTCTAGAACAATTGTCATCACAATGCTCCATGACCCCTGTAATCACAATGCTCCATTCCCTTTTCATCACAGTGCTACAGAATTCTGGTCATCACAATATTCCATAACCGTGTCATCACAATGCTCTATGACCCCTGTCATCACAATGCTCCACGACACTTGTCATCACAATGATCCATGACCACATTCATCACAATGCTTCATGACCACTGTCATCACAATGCTCGATGACCCTTGTCATCACAATGCTCCATGCCGTTGTCATCAGAATGCTCCTTGGCCCCTCTAATCACAATGGTCCATGCCCTTTTTATCACAATGCTCCAGAATTCTTGTCATCATAATGTTCCATGGCCGTGTCATCACAATGCCCCATGACCCCTGTCATCACAATGTTCCATCGCCCCTGTCATCCCAGTGCTCCATGATATCTTTCTTCACAATTCTAGATGACCACTGTCATCACAATGTCTCATGACACCTGTCTTCACATTTCGCAATGGCCCTTTTCATCGCAATGCTCCATGAACCGTGTCATCACAATATTCCAGGACACTTTTCGTCACAATGATCCTTGACCACATTCATCTGAATACTCCATGGCCTATGTATTCACAATTTTTCATGACCCCTGAAATCAAATTGCTCCATGTTCCCTTTCTAACAAGGCTCCATGACAACTGTCAACACATTGTCCCATGACGCCTGTCATCACAATGCTCCATGGCCCCTTTCATCACTATGCTCCATGATCCCTGTCTTCACAATGTTCTAGAATAATTGTCATCACAATGCTCCATGACCACTGTAATCACAATGCTCCATGCCATTTTCATCACAGTGCTACAGAATTCTGGTCATCACAATATTCCATAACCGTGTCATCACAATGCTCTATGACCCTTGTCATCACAATGCTCCACGAGACTTATCATCACAATGATCCATGACCACATTCATCACAATGCTTCATGACCACTGTCATCACAATGCTCGATGACCCTTGTCTTCACAATGCTCCATGCAGTTGTCTTCAGAATGTTCCTTGGCCCCTCTAATCACAATGGTCCATGCCCTTTTTATCACAATGCTCCAGAATTCTTGTCATCATAAAGTTCCATGGCCGTGTCATCACAATGCCCCATGACCACTGTCATCACAATGCTCCATGGCCCCTGTCATCCCAGTGCTCATGATATCTTCCTTCACAATTCTAGATGACGACTGTCATCTCAATGCCCCATGACACCTGTCTTCACATTTCGCCATGGCCCTTGTCATCGCAATGCTCCATGAACCGTGTCATCACAATATTCCAGGACACTTGTCGTCACAATGATCCTTGACTACATTCATCTGAATACTCCATGGCCTATGTATTCACAATTTTTCATGGCCTCTGAAATCAAATTGCTCCATGTTCCCTTTCTAACAATGCTCCATGACCACTGTCAACACAATGTCCCATGGCGCCTGTCATCACAATGCTCCATGGACCCTATCATCACTACGCTCCATGATCCCTGTCATCACAATGTTCTAGAACAATTGTCATCACAATGCTCCATGACCCCTGTAATCACAATGCTCCATTTCCTTTTCATCACAGTGCTACAGAATTCTGGTCATCACAATATTCCCTAACCGTGTCATCACAATGCTCTACGACAATTGTCATCACAATGATCCATGACCACATTTATCACAATGCTTCATCACCACTGTCATCACAATGCTCGATGACCCTTGTCATCACAATGCTCCATGCCGTTGTCATCAGAATGCTCTTTGGCCCCTCTAATCACAATGGTCCATGCCCTTTTTATCACAATGCTCCAGAATTCTTGTCATCATAATGTTCCATGGCCGTGTCATTACAATGCCCCATGACCCCTGTCATCACAATGCTCGATGGCCCCTGTCATCCCAGTGCTCCATGATATCTTTCTTCACAATTCTAGATGACCACTGTCATAACAATGCCCCATGACACCTGTCTTCACATTTCGCCATGGCCCTTGTCATCGCAATGCTCCATGAACCGTGTCATCACAATATTCCAGGACACTTGTCGTCACAATGATCCTTGACCACATTCATCTGAATACTCCATGGCCTATGTATTCACAATTGTTCATGGCCCCTGAAATCAAATTGCTCCATGTTCCCTTTCTAAGAATGCTCCATGACCACTGTCAACACAATGTCCCATGGCGCCTGTCATCACAATGCTCCATGGACCCTTTCTTCACTGTGCTCCATGATCCCTGTCATCACAATGTTCTAGAACAATTGTCATCACAATGCTCCATGACCCCTGTAATCACAATGCTCCATTCCTTTTTCATCACAGTGCTACAGAATTCTGGTCATCACAATATTCCATAACCGTGTCATCACAATGCTCTATGACCCCTGTCATCACAATGTTCCACGACACTTGTCATCACAATGATCCATGACCACATTCATCACAATGCTTCATGACCACTGTCTTCACAATGCTCGATGACCCTTGTCATCACAAAGCTCCATGCCGTTGTCATCAGAATGCTCCTTGGCCCCTCTAATCACAATGGTCCATGCCCTTTTTATCACAATGCTCCAGAATTCTTGTCATCATAATGTTCCATGGCCGTGTCATCACAATGCCCCATGACCCCTGTCATCACAATGTTCCATCGCCCCTGTCATCCCAGTGCTCCATGATATCTTTCTTCACAATTCTAGATGACCACTGTCATCACAATGCCTCATGACACCTGTCTTCACATTTCGCCATGGCCCTTTTCATCGCAATGCTCCATGAACCGTGTCATCACAATATTCCAGGACACTTTTCGTCACAATGATCCTTGACCACATTCATCTGAATACTCCATGGCCTATGTATTCGCAATTTTTCATGGCCCCTGAAATCAAATTGCTCCATGTTCCATTTCTAACAATGCTCCATGTCCACTGTCAACACAATGTCCCATGACGCCTGTCAAAACAATGCTCCATTGCCCCTTTCATCACTATGCTCCATGATCCCTGTCATCACAATGTTCTAGAACAATTGTCATCACAATGCTCCATGACCACTGTAATCACAATGCTCCATGCCCTTTTCATCACTGTGCTACAGAATTCTGGTCATCACAATATTCCATAACCGTGTCATCACAATGCTCTATGACCCCTGTCATCACAATGCTCCACGACACTTGTCATCACAATGATCCATGACCACATTCCTCACAATGCTTCATGACCACTTTCATCACAATGCTCGATGACCCTTGTCATCACAATGCTCCATGCCGTTGTCATCAGAATGCTCCTTGGCCCCTATAATCACAATGGTCCATGACCTTTTTATCACAATGCTCCAGAATACTTGTCATCATAATGTTCCATGGTCGTGTCATCACAGTGCCCCATGACCCCTGTCATCACAATGTTCCATGGCCCCTGTCATCCCAGTGCTCCATGATATCTTTCTTCACAATTCTAGATGACCACTGTTATCACAATGCCCCATGACACCTGTCTTCACATTTCGCCATGACCCTTTTCATCGCAATGCTGCATGAACCGTGTCATCACAATATTCCAGGACACTTTTCGTCACAATGATCCTTGACCACATTCATCTGAATACTCCATGGCCTATGTATTCGCAATTTTTCATGGCCCCTGAAATCAAATTGCTCCATGTTCCATTTCTAACAATGCTCCATGTCCACTGTCAACACAATGTCCCATGACGCCTGTCAAAACAATGCTCCATTGGCCTTTCATCACTATGCTCCATGATCCCTGTCATCACAATGTTCTAGAATAATTGTCATCACAATGCTCCATGACCACTGTAATCACAATGCTCCATTCCCTTTTCATCACAGTGCTACAGAATTCTGGTCATCACAATATTCCATAACCGTGTCATCACAATGCTCTATGACCCCTGTCATCACAATGCTCCACGACACTTGTCATCACAATGATCCATGACCACATTCATCACAATGCTTCATGACCACTGTCATCACAATGCTCGATGACCCTTGTCATCACAATGCTCCATGCCGTTGTCATCAGAATGCTCCTTGGCCCCTCTAATCAAAATGGTCCATGCCCTTTTTATCACAATGCTCCAGAATTCTTGTCATCATAATGTTCCATGGCCGTGTCATCACAATGCCCCATGACTCCTGTCATCACAATGCCCCATGACACCTGTCTTCACATTTCGCCATGGCCCTTGTCATCGCAATGCTCCATGAACCGTGTCATCACAATATTCCAGGACACTTTTCCTCACAATGATCCTTGACCACATTCATCTGAATACTCCATGGCCTATGTATTCACAATTGTTCATGGCCCCTGAAATCAAATTGCTCCATGTTCCCTTTCTAACAATGCTCCATGACCACTGTCAACACAATGTCCCATGGCGCCTGTCATCACAATGCTCCATGGACCCTTTCATCACTATGCTCCATGATCCCTGTCATCACAATGTTCTAGAACAATTGTCATCACAATGCTCCATGACCCCTGTAATCACAATGCTCCATTCCCTTTTCATCACAGTGCTACAGAATTCTGGTCATCACAATATTCCATAACCGTGTCATCACAATGCTCTATGACCCCTGTCATCACAATGCTCCACGACACTTGTCATCACAATGATCCATGACCACATTCATCACAATGCTTCATGACCACTGTCATCACAATGCTCGATGACCCTTGTCATCGCAATGCTCCATGCCGTTGTCATCAGAATGCTCCTTGGCCCCTCTAATCACAATGGTCCATGCCCTTTTTATCACAATGCTCCAGAATTCTTGTCATCATAATGTTCCATGGCCGTGTCATCACAATGCCCCATGACCCCTGTCATCACAATGTTCCATCGCCCCTGTCATCCCAGTGCTCCATGATATCTTTCTTCACAATTCTAGATGACCACTGTCATCACAATGTCTCATGACACCTGTCTTCACATTTCGCAATGGCACTTTTCATCGCAATGCTCCATGAACCGTGTCATCACAATATTCCAGGACACTTTTCGTCACAATGATCCTTGACCACATTCATCTGAATACTCCATGGCCTATGTATTCACAATTTTTCATGACCCCTGAAATCAAATTGCTCCATGTTCCCTTTCTAACAAGGCTCCATGACAACTGTCAACACATTGTCCCATGACGCCTGTCATCACAATGCTCCATGGCCCCTTTCATCACTATGCTCCATGATCCCTGTCTTCACAATGTTCTAGAATAATTGTCATCACAATGCTCCATGACCACTGTAATCACAATGCTCCATGCCATTTTCATCACAGTGCTACAGAATTCTGGTCATCACAATATTCCATAACCGTGTCATCACAATGCTCTATGACCCTTGTCATCACAATGCTCCACGAGACTTGTCATCACAATGATCCATGACCACATTCATCACAATGCTTCATGACCACTGTCATCACAATGCTCGATGACCCTTGTCTTCACAATGCTCCATGCAGTTGTCTTCAGAATGCTCCTTGGCCCCTCTAATCACAATGGTCCATGCCCTTTTTATCACAATGCTCCAGAATTCTTGTCATCATAATGTTCCATGGCCGTGTCATCACAATGCCCCATGACCACTGTCATCACAATGCTCCATGGCCCCTGTCATCCCAGTGCTCATGATATCTTCCTTCACAATTCTAGATGACGACTGTCATCTCAATGCCCCATGACACCTGTCTTCACATTTCGCCATGGCCCTTGTCATCGCAATGCTCCATGAACCGTGTCATCACAATATTCCAGGACACTTGTCATCACAATGATCCTTGACCACATTCATCTGAATACTCCATGGCCTATGTATTCACAATTTTTCATGGCCTCTGAAATCAAATTGCTCCATGTTCCCTTTCTAACAATGCTCCATGACCACTGTCAACACAATGTCCCATGGCGCCTGTCATCACAATGCTCCATGGACCCTTTCATCACTACGCTCCATGATCCCTGTCATCACAATGTTCTAGAACAATTGTCATCACAATGCTCCATGACCACTGTAATCACAATGCTCCATGCCATTTTCATCACAGTGCTACAGAATTCTGGTCATCACAATATTCCATAACCGTGTCATCACAATGCTCTATGACCCCTGTCATCACAATGCTCCACGACACTTGTCATCACAATGATCCATGACCACATTCATCACAATGCTTCATGACCACTGTCATCACAATGCTCGATGACCCTTGTCATCACAATGCTCCATGCCGTTGTCATCAGAATTCTCCTTGGCCCCTCTAATCACAATGGTCCATGCCCTTTTTATCACAATGCTCCAGAATTCTTGTCATCATAATGTTCCATGGCCGTGTCATCACAATGCCCCATGACTCCTGTCATCACAATGCCCCATGACACCTGTCTTCACATTTCGCCATGGCCCTTGTCATCGCAATGCTCCATGAACCGTGTCATCACAATATTCCAGGACACTTGTCGTCACAATGATCCTTGAACACATTCATCTGAATACTCCTTGGCCTATGTATTCACAATTTTTCATGGCCCTGAAATCAAATTGCTCCATGTTCCCTTTCTAACAATGCTCCATGACCACTGTCAACACAATGTCCCATGGCGCCTGTCATCACAATGCTCCATGGACCCTTACATCACTATGCTCCATGATCCCTGTCATCACAATGTTCTAGAACAATTGTCATCACAATGCTCCATGACCCCTGTAATCACAATGCTCCATTCCCCTTTCATCACAGTGCTACAGAATTCTGGTCATCACAATATTCCATAACCGTGTAATCACAATGCTCTATGACCCCTGTCATCACAATGCTCCACGACACTTGTCATCACAATGATCCATGACCACATTCATCACAATGCTTCATGACCACTGTCATCACAATGCTCGATGACCCTTGTCATCACAATGCTCCATGCCGTTGTCATCAGAATGCTCCTTGGCCCCTCTAATCACAATGGTCCATGCCCTTTTTATCACAATGCTCCAGAATTCTTGTCATCATAATGTTCCATGGCCGTGTCATCACAATGCCCCATGACCCCTGTCATCACAATGTTCCATCGCCCCTGTCATCCCAGTGCTCCATGATATCTTTCTTCACAATTCTAGATGACCACTGTCATCACAATGCCTCATGACACCTGTCTTCACATTTCGCCATGGCCCTTTTCATCGCAATGCTCCATGAACCGTGTCATCACAATATTCCAGGACACTTTTCGTCACAATGATCCTTGACCACATTCATCTGAATACTCCATGGCCTATGTATTCACAATTTTTCATGACCCCTGAAATCAAATTGCTCCATGTTCTCTTTCTAACAATGCTCCATGACCACTGTCAACACAATGTCCCATGACGCCTGTCAACACAATGCTCCATTGCCCCTTTCATCACTATGCTCCATGATCCCTGTCTTCACAATGTTCTAGAACAATTGTCATCACACTGCTCCATGACCCCTGTAATCACAATGCTCCATTCCCTTTTCATCACAGTGCTACAGAATTCTGGTCATCACAATATTCCATAACCGTGTCATCACAATGATCTATGACCCCTGTCATCACAATGCTCCACGACACTTGTCATCACAATGCTCGATGATGCTTGTCATCACAATGCTCCATGCCATTGTCATCAGAATGCTCCTTGGCCCCTCTAATCACAATGGTCCATGCCCTGTTTATCACAATGCTCCAGAATTCTTGTCATCATAATGTTCCTTGGCCGTGTCATCACAATGCCCCATGACCCCTGTCTTCACAATGCTCCATGGCCACTGTCATCCCAGTGCTCCATGATATCTTTCTTCACAATACTACATGACCACTGTCTTCACAATGCCCCATGACACCTGTCTTCACATTTCGCCATGGCCCTTGTCATCGCAATGCTCCATGTACTGTGTCATCACATTATTCCAGGACACTTTTCGTCACAATGATCCTTGACCACATTCATCTGAATACTCCATGGCGTATGTATTTGCAATTTTTCATGGCCCCTGAAATCAAATTGCTCCATGTTCCCTTTCTAACAAAGCTCCATGTCCACTGTCAAACCAATGTCCCATGACGCCTGTCAACACAAATCTCCATTGCCACTTTCATTACTATGCTCCATGATCCCTGTCATCACAATGTTCTAGAACATTTGTCATCACAATGCTCCATGACTCATGTAATCACAATGCTCCATTGCATTTTCATCACTGTGCTACAGAATTCTGGTCATCACAATATTCCATAACCGTGTCATCACAATGCTCTATGACCCCTGTCATCACAATGCTCCACGATACTTGTCATCACAATGATGCATGACCACATTCATCACAATGCTTCATGACCACTATCATCACAATGCTCGATGAAACTTGTCATCACAATGCTCCATGCCGTTGTCATCAGAATGCTCCTTGTCCCCTCTAATCACAATGGTCCATGACCTTTTTATCACAATGCTCCAGAATTCTTGTCATCATAATGTTACATGGCCGTGTCATCACAATGCCCCATGACACCTGTCATCACAATGCTCCATGGCCCCTGTCATCCCAGTGCTCCATGATATCTTTCTTCACAATTCTAGAGGACCACTGTCATCACAATGCCCCATGACACCTGTCTTCACATTTCGCCATGGCCCTTGTCATCGCAATGCTCCATGAACCGTGTCATAACAATATTCCAGGACACTTTTCGTCACAATGATCCTTGACCACATTCATCTGAATACTCCATGGCCAATGTATTCACAATTGTTCATGGCCCCTGAAATCAAATTGCTCCAAGTGCCCTTTCTAACAATGCTCCATGACCACTGTCAACACAATGTCCCATGACGCCTGTCATCACAATTCTCCATGGCACCATTCATCACTATGCTCCATGATCCCTGTCATCACAATGTTCTAGAACAATTGTCATCTCAATGCTCCATGACCCCTGTAATCACAGTGCTCCATTCCCTTTTCATTTCAGTGCTACAGAATTCTGGTCATCACAATATTCCATAACCGTGTCATCACAATGCTTTATGCCCCTTGTCATCACAATGATCCACGACACTTGTCATCACAATTATCCATGACCACATTCATCACAATGCTTCATGACCACTGTCATCACAAAGCTCGATGACCCTTGTCATCACAATGCTCCATGACATTGTCATCAGAATGCTCCTTGGCCCCTCTAATCACAATGGTCCATGCCCTTTTTATCACAATGCTCCAGAATTCTTGTCATCATAATGTTCCATGGCCGTGTCATCACAATGCCCCATGACCCCTGTCATCACAATGTTCCATGGCCCCTGTCATCCCAGTGCTCCATGATATCTTTCTTCACTATTCTAGATGACCACTGTCATCACAATGCCCCATGACACCTGTCTTCACATTTCGCCATGGCCCTTGTCATCGCAATGCTCCATGAACCGTGTCATCACAATATTCCAGGACACTTGTCGTCACAATGATCCTTAACCACATTCATCTGAATACTCCATGGCCTATGTATTCACAATTTTTCATGGCCCCTGAAATCAAATTGCTCCATGTTCCCTTTCTAACAATGCTCCATGTCCACTGTCAACACAATGTCCCATGACGCCTGTCAACACAATGCTCCATTGCCCCTTTCATCACTATGCTCCATGATCCCTGTCATCACAATGTTCTAGAACAATTTTCATCACAATGCTCCATGACCCCTGTAATCACAATGCTCCATGCCTTTTTCATCACTGTGCTACAGAATTCTGGTCATCACAATATTCCATAACCGTGTCATCACAATGCTCTATGACCCCTGTCATCACAATGCTCCACGACACTTGTCATCACAATGATCCATGACCACATTCATCAAAATGCTTCATGACCACTATCATCACAATGCTCGATGACCCTTGTCATCACAATGCTCCATGCCATTGTCATCAGAATGCTCCTTGGCCCCTATAATCACAATGGTCCATGACCTTTTTATCACAATGCTCCAGAATACTTGTCATCATAATGTTCCATGGCCGTGTCATCACAGTGCACCATGACCCCTGTCATCACAATGTTCCATGGCCCCTGTCATCCCAGTGCTCCATGATATCTTTCTTCACAATTCTAGATGACCACTGTCATCACAATGCCCCATGACACCTGTCTTCACATTTCGCCATGGCCCTTGTCATCGCAATGCTCCATGAACCGTGTCATCACAATATTCCAGGACACTTGTCGTCACAATGATCCTTGACCACATTCATCTGAATACTCCATGGCCTATGTATTCACAATTTTTCATCGCCCCTGAAATCAAATTGCTCCATGTTGCCTTTCTAACAATGCTCCATGACCACTGTCAACACAATGTCCCATGGCGCCTGTCATCACAAAGCTCCATGGACCCTTTAATCACTATGCTCCATGATCCCTGTCATCACAATGTTCTAGAACAATTGTCATCACAATGCTCCATGACCCCTGTAATCACAATGCTCCATTCCCTTTTCATCACAGTGCTACAGAATTCTGGTCATCACAATATTCCATAACCGTGTCATCACAATGCTCTATGACCCCTGTCATCATAATGCTCCACGACACTTGTCATCACAAAGATCAATGACCACATTCATCACAATGCTTCATGACCACTGTCATCACAATGCTCGATGACCCTTGTCATCACAATGCTCCATGCCGTTGTCATCAGAATGCTCCTTGGCCCCTCTAATCACAATGGTCCATGCCCTTTTTATCACAATGCTCCAGAATTCTTGTCATCATAATGTTCCATGGCCGTGTCATCACAATGCCCCATGAACCCTGTCATCACAATGCCCCATGACACCTGTCTTCACATTTCGCCATGGCCCTTGTCATCGCACTGCTCCATGAACCGTGTCATCACAATATTCCAGGACACTTTTCGTCACAATGATTCTTGACCACATTCATATGAATACTCAATGGCCTATGTATTCGCAATTTTTCATGGCCCCTGAAATCAAATTGATCCATGTTCTCTTTCTAACAATGCTCCATGACCACTGTCAACACAATGTCCCATGACGCCTGTCAACACAATGCACCATGGCCCCTTTCATCACTATGCTCCATGATCCCTGTCTTCACAATGTTCTAAAAAATTGTCATCAAAATGCTCCATGACCCCTGTAATCACAATGCTCCATTCCTTTTTCATCACTGTGGTACAGAATTCTGGTCATCACAATATTCCATAACCGTGTCATCACAATGCTCTATGACCCCTGACATCACAATGCTCCACGACACTTTTCATCACAATGATGCATGACCACATTCATCACAATGCTTCATGACCACTGTCATCACAATGCTCGATGACCCTTGTCATCACAATGCTCCATGCCGTTGTCATCACATTGCTCATTGGCCCCTCTAATCACAATGGTCCATGCCCATTTTATCACAATGCTCCAGACTACTTGTCATCATAATGTTCCATGGCCGTGTCATCACAATGCCCCATGACCCCTGTCATCACAATGCTCCATGGCCCCTGTCATCCCAGTGCTCCATGATATCTTTCTTCACAATTCTAGAGGACCACTGTCATCACAATGCCCCATGACACCTGTCTTCACATTTCGCCATGGCCCTTGTCATCGCAATGCTCCATGAACCGTGTCATCACAATATTCCAGGACACTTTTCGTCACAATGATCCTTGACCACATTCATCTGAATACTCCATGGCCTATGTATTCGCAATTTTTCATGGCCCCTGAAATCAAATTGCTCCATGTTCTCTTTCTAACAATGCTCCATGACCACTGTCAACACAATGCTCCATTGCCCCTTTCATCACTATGCTCCATGATCCCTGTCTTCACAATGTTCTAGAACAATTGTCATCACACTGCTCCATGACCCCTGTAATCACAATGCTCCATTCCCTTTTCATCACAGTGCTACAGAATTCTGGTCATCACAATATTCCATAACCGTGTCATCACAATGATCTATGACCCCTGTCATCACAATGCTCCACGACACTTGTCATCACCATGCTCGATGATGCTTGTCATCACAATGCTCCATTCCGTTGTCATCAGAATGCTCCTTGGCCCCTCTAATCACAATGGTCCATGACCTTTTTATCACAATGCTCCAGAATTCTTGTCATCATAATGTTCCATGGCCGTGTCATCACAATGCCCCATGACCACTGTCATCACAATGCTCCATGGCCCCTTTCATCCAAGTGCTCCATGATATCTTTCTTCACGTTTCTAGATGACCACTGTCATCACAATGCCCCATGACACCTGTCTTCACATTTCGCCATGGCCCTTGTCATCGCAATGCTCCATGAACCGTGTCATCACAATATTCCAGGACAATTGTCGTCACAATGATCCTTGACCACATTCATCTGAATACTCCATGGCCTATGTATTCACAATTTTTCATGGCCCCTGAAATCAAATTTCTCCATGTTCCCTTTCTAACAATGCTCCATGACCACTGTCAACACAATGTCCCATGACGCCTGTTATCACAATGCTCCATGGACCCTTTCATCACTATGCTCCATGATCCCTGTCATCACAATGTTCTAGAACAATTGTCATCACAATGCTCCATGACCCCTGTAATCACAATACTCCATTCCCTTTTCATCACAGTGCTACAGAATTCTGTTCATCACAATATTCCATAACCATGTGATCACAATGCTCTATGACCCCTGTCATCACAATGCTACACGACACTTTTCATCACAATGATCCATGACCACATTCATCACAATGCTTCATGACCACTGTCATCACAATGCTCGATAAACCTTGTCATCACAATGCTCCATGCCGTTGTCATCAGAATGCTCCTTGGCCCCTCTAATCACAATGGTCCATGCGCTTTTTATCACAATGCTCCAGAATTCTTGTCATCATAATGTTCCATGGCCGTGTCATCACAATGCCCCATGAACCCTGTCATCACAATGCCCCATGACACCTGTCTTCACATTTCGCCATGGCCCTTGTCATCGCAATGCTCCATGAACCGTGTCATAACAATATTCCAGGACACTTTTCGTCACAATGATCCTTGACCACATTCATCTGAATACTCCATGGCCAATGTATTCACAATTGTTCATGGCCCCTGAAATCAAATTGCTCCAAGTGCCCTTTCTAACAATGCTCCATGACCACTGTCAACACAATGTCCCATGACGCCTGTCATCACAATTCTCCATGGCACCATTCATCACTATGCTCCATGATCCCTGTCATCACAATGTTCTAGAACAATTGTCATCACAATGCTCCATGACCCCTGTAATCACAGTGCTCCATTCCCCTTTCATTTCATTGCTACAGAATTCTGGTCATCACAATATTCCATAACCGTGTAATCACAATGCTCCATTACCCCTGTAATCACAATGCTCCATTCCCTTTTCATCACAGTGCTACAGAATTCTGGTCATCACAATATTCCATAACCGTGTCATCACAATGCTCTATGACCCCTGTCATCATAATGCTCCACGACACTTGTCATCACAAAGATCAATGACCACATTCATCACAATGCTTCATGACCACTATCATCACAATGCTCGATGACCCTTGTCATCACAATGCTCCATGCCGTTGTCATCAGAATGCTCCTTGGCCCCTCTAATCACAATGGTCCATGACCTTTTTATCACAATGCTCCAGAATTCTTGTCATCATAATGTTCCATGGCCGTGTCATCACAATGCCCCATGACCCCTGTCATCACAATGTTCCATGGCCCCTCTCATCCCAGTGCTCCATGATATCTTTCTTCACAATTCTAGATAACCACTGTCATCACAATGCCTCATGACACCTGTCTTCACATTTCGCCATGGCCCTTTTCATCGCAATGCTCCATGAACCGTGTCATCACAATATTCCAGGACACTTTTCGTCACAATGATCCTTGACCACATTCATCTGAATACTCCATGGCCTATGTATTCGCAATTTTTCATGGCCCCTGAAATCAAATTGCTCCATGTTCCATTTCTAACAATGCTCCATGTCCACTGTCAACACAATGCCCCATGACGCCTGTCAACACAATGCTCCATTGCCCCTTTCATCACTATGCTCCATGATCCCTGTCATCACAATGTTCTAGAACAATTGTCATCACAATGCTCCATGACCCCTGTAATCACAATGCTCCATGCCCTTTTCATCACTGTGCTACAGAATTCTGGTCATCACAATATTCCATAACCGTGTCATCACAATGCTCTATGATCCCTGTCATCACAATGCTCCACGACACTTGTCATCACAATGATCCATGACCACATTCATCACAATGCTTCATGACCACTATCATCACAATGCTCGATGACACTTGTCATCACAATGCTCCATGCCGTTGTCATCAGAATGCTCCTTGGCCCCTATAATCACAATGGTCCATGACCTTTTTATCACAATGCTCCAGAATACTTGTCATCATAATGTTCCATGGTCGTGTCATCACAGTGCCCCATGACCCCTGTCATCACAATGTTCCATGGCCCCTGTCATCCCAGTGCTCCATGATATCTTTCTTCACAATTCTAGATGACCACTGTCATCACAATGCCCCATGACACCTGTCTTCACATTTCTCCATGGCCCTTGTCATCCCAATGCTCCATGATCCGTGTCTTCACAATATTCCAGGACAATTTTCGTCACAATGATCCTTGACCACATTCATCTGAATACTCCATGGTCTATGTATTCACAATTTTTCATGACCCCTGAAATCAAATTGCTCCATGTTCCCTTTCTAACAAGGCTCCATGACCACTGTCAACACATTGTCCCATGACGCCTGTCATCACAATGCTCCATGACCCCTTTCATCACTATGCTCCATGATCCCTGTCTTCACAATGTTCTAGAACAATTGTCATCACAATGCTCCATGACCCCTGTAATCACAATGCTCCATTCCCTTTTCATCACAGTGCTACAGAATTCTGGTCATCACAATATTCCATAACCGTGTCATCACAATGCTCTACGACACTTGTCATCACAATGATCCATGACCACATTTATCACAATGCTTCATCACCACTGTCATCACAATGCTCGATGACCCTTGTCATCACAATGCTCCATGCCGTTGTCATCAGAATGCTCCTTGGCCCCTCTAATCACAATGGTCCATGCCCTTTTTATCACAATGCTCCAGAATTCTTGTCATCATAATGTTCCATGGCCGTGTCATCACAATGCCCCATGACCCCTGTCTTCACAATGCTCGATGGCCCCTGTCATCCCAGTGCTCCATGATATCTTTCTTCACAATTCTAGATGACCACTGTCATAACAATGCCCCATGACACCTGTCTTCACATTTCGCCATGGCCCTTGTCATCGCAATGCTCCATGAACCGTGTCATCACAATATTCCAGGACAATTTTCGTCACAATGATCCTTGACCAAATTCATCTGAATACTCCATGGCCTATGTATTCACAATTGTTCATGGCCCCTGAAATCAAATTGCTCCATGTTCCCTTTCTAAGAATGCTCCATGACCACTGTCAACACAATGTCCCATGGCGCCTGTCATCACAATGCTCCATGGACCCTTTCTTCACTATGCTCCATGATCCCTGTCATCACAATGTTCTAGAACAATTGTCATCACAATGCTCCATGACCCCTGTAATCACAATGCTCCATTCCTTTTTCATCACAGTGCTACAGAATTCTGGTCATCACAATATTCCATAACCGTGTCATCACAATGCTCTATGACCCCTGTCATCACAATGCTCCACGACACTTGTCATCACAATGATCCATGACCACATTCATCACAATGCTTCATGACCACTGTCTTCACAATGCTCGATGACCCTTGTCATCACAATGCTCCATGCTGTTGTCATCAGAATGCTCCTTGGCCCCTCTAATCACAATGGTCCATGCCCTTTTTATCACAATGCTCCAGAATTCTTGTCATCATAATGTTCCATGGCCGTGTCATCACAATGCCCCATGACCCCTGTCATCACAATGTTCCATCGCCCCTGTCATCCCAGTGCTCCATGATATCTTTCTTCACAATTCTAGATGACCACTGTCATCACAATGCCTCATGACACCTGTCTTCACATTTCGCCATGGCCCTTTTCATCGCAATGCTCCATGAACCGTGTCATCACAATATTCCAGGACACTTTTCGTCACAATGATCCTTGACCACATTTATCTGAATACTCCATGGCCTATGTATTCGCAATTTTTCATGGCCCCTGAAATCAAATTGCTCCATGTTCCATTTCTAACAATGCTCCATGTCCACTGTCAACACAATGTCCCATGACGCCTGTCAAAACAATGCTCCATTGCCCCTTTCATCACTATGCTCCATGATCCCTGTCATCACAATGTTCTAGAACAATTGTCATCACAATGCTCCATGACCACTGTAATCACAATGCTCCATGCCCTTTTCATCACTGTGCTACAGAATTCTGGTCATCACAATATTCCATAACCGTGTCATCACAATGCTCTATGACCCCTGTCATCACAATGCTCCACGACACTTGTCATCACAATGATCCATGACCACATTCATCACAATGCTTCATGACCACTTTCATCACAATGCTCGATGACCCTTGTCATCACAATGCTCCATGCCGTTGTCATCAGAATGCTCCTTGGCCCCTATAATCACAATGGTCCATGACCTTTTTATCACAATGCTCCAGAATACTTGTCATCATAATGTTCCATGGTCGTGTCATCACAGTGCCCCATGACCCCTGTCATCACAATGTTCCATGGCCCCTGTCATCCCAGTGCTCCATGATATCTTTCTTCACAATTCTAGATGACCACTGTTATCACAATGCCCCATGACACCTGTCTTCACATTTCGCCATGGCCCTTTTCATCGCAATGCTGCATGAACCGTGTCATCACAATATTCCAGGACACTTTTCGTCACAATGATCCTTGACCACATTCATCTGAATACTCCATGGCCTATGTATTCGCAATTTTTCATGGCCCCTGAAATCAAATTGCTCCATGTTCCATTTCTAACAATGCTCCATGTCCACTGTCAACACAATGTCCCATGACGCCTGTCAAAACAATGCTCCATTGGCCTTTCATCACTATGCTCCATGATCCCTGTCATCACAATGTTCTAGAATAATTGTCATCACAATGCTCCATGACCACTGTAATCACAATGCTCCATTCCCTTTTCATCACAGTGCTACAGAATTCTGGTCATCACAATATTCCATAACCGTGTCATCACAATGCTCTATGACCCCTGTCATCACAATGCTCCACGACACTTGTCATCACAATGATCCATGACCACATTCATCACAATGCTTCATGACCACTGTCATCACAATGCTCGATGACCCTTGTCATCACAATGCTCCATGCCGTTGTCATCAGAATGCTCCTTGGCCCCTCTAATCAAAATGGTCCATGCCCTTTTTATCACAATGCTCCAGAATTCTTGTCATCATAATGTTCCATGGCCGTGTCATCACAATGCCCCATGACTCCTGTCATCACAATGCCCCATGACACCTGTCTTCACATTTCGCCATGGCCCTTGTCATCGCAATGCTCCATGAACCGTGTCATCACAATATTCCAGGACACTTTTCCTCACAATGATCCTTGACCACATTCATCTGAATACTCCATGGCCTATGTATTCACAATTGTTCATGGCCCCTGAAATCAAATTGCTCCATGTTCCCTTTCTAACAATGCTCCATGACCACTGTCAACACAATGTCCCATGGCGCCTGTCATCACAATGCTCCATGGACCCTTTCATCACTATGCTCCATGATCCCTGTCATCACAATGTTCTAGAACAATTGTCATCACAATGCTCCATGACCCCTGTAATCACAATGCTCCATTCCCTTTTCATCACAGTGCTACAGAATTCTGGTCATCACAATATTCCATAACCGTGTCATCACAATGCTCTATGACCCCTGTCATCACAATGCTCCACGACACTTGTCATCACAATGATCCATGACCACATTCATCACAATGCTTCATGACCACTGTCATCACAATGCTCGATGACCCTTGTCATCACAATGCTCCATGCCGTTGTCATCAGAATGCTCTTTGGCCCCTCTAATCACAATGGTCCATGCCCTTTTTATCACAATGCTCCAGAATTCTTGTCATCATAATGTTCCATGGCCGTGTCATCACAATGCCCCATGAACCCTGTCATCACAATGCCCCATGACACCTGTCTTCACATTTCGCCATGGCCCTTGTCATCGCACTGCTCCATGAACCGTGTCATCACAATATTCCAGGACACTTTTCGTCACAATGATTCTTGACCACATTCATATGAATACTCAATGGCCTATGTATTCGCAATTTTTCATGGCCCCTGAAATCAAATTGCTCCATGTTCTCTTTCTAACAATGCTCCATGACCACTGTCAACACAATGTCCCATGACGCCTGTCAACACAATGCACCATGGCCCCTTTCATCACTATGCTCCATGATCCCTGTCTTCACAATGTTCTAAAAAATTGTCATCAAAATGCTCCATGACCCCTGTAATCACAATGCTCCATTCCTTTTTCATCACTGTGGTACAGAATTCTGGTCATCACAATATTCCATAACCGTGTCATCACAATGCTCTATGACCCCTGACATCACAATGCTCCACGACACTTTTCATCACAATGATGCATGACCACATTCATCACAATGCTTCATGACCACTGTCATCACAATGCTCGATGACCCTTGTCATCACAATGCTCCATGCCGTTGTCATCACATTGCTCATTGGCCCCTCTAATCACAATGGTCCATGCCCATTTTATCACAATGCTCCAGACTACTTGTCATCATAATGTTCCATGGCCGTGTCATCACAATGCCCCATGACCCCTGTCATCACAATGCTCCATGGCCCCTGTCATCCCAGTGCTCCATGATATCTTTCTTCACAATTCTAGAGGACCACTGTCATCACAATGCCCCATGACACCTGTCTTCACATTTCGCCATGGCCCTTGTCATCGCAATGCTCCATGAACCGTGTCATCACAATATTCCAGGACACTTTTCGTCACAATGATCCTTGACCACATTCATCTGAATACTCCATGGCCTATGTATTCGCAATTTTTCATGGCCCCTGAAATCAAATTGCTCCATGTTCTCTTTCTAACAATTCTCCATGACCACTGTCAACACAATGCTCCATTGCCCCTTTCATCACTATGCTCCATGATCCCTGTCTTCACAATGTTCTAGAACAATTGTCATCACACTGCTCCATGACCCCTGTAATCACAATGCTCCATTCCCTTTTCATCACAGTGCTACAGAATTCTGGTCATCACAATATTCCATAACCGTGTCATCACAATGATCTATGACCCCTGTCATCACAATGCTCCACGACACTTGTCATCACAATGCTCGATGATGCTTGTCATCACAATGCTCCATTCCGTTGTCATCAGAATGCTCCTTGGCCCCTCTAATCACAATGGTCCATGACCTTTTTATCACAATGCTCCAGAATTCTTGTCATCATAATGTTCCATGGCCGTGTCATCACAATGCCCCATGACCACTGTCATCACAATGCTCCATGGCCCCTTTCATCCAAGTGCTCCATGATATCTTTCTTCACGTTTCTAGATGACCACTGTCATCACAATGCCCCATGACACCTGTCTTCACATTTCGCCATGGCCCTTGTCATCGCAATGCTCCATGAACCGTGTCATCACAATATTCCAGGACAATTGTCGTCACAATGATCCTTGACCACATTCATCTGAATACTCCATGGCCTATGTATTCACAATTTTTCATGGCCCCTGAAATCAAATTTCTCCATGTTCCCTTTCTAACAATGCTCCATGACCACTGTCAACACAATGTCCCATGACGCCTGTTATCACAATGTTCCATGGACCCTTTCATCACTATGCTCCATGATACCTGTCATCACAATGTTCTAGAACAATTGTCATCACAATGCTCCATGACCCCTGTAATCACAATACTCCATTCCCTTTTCATCACAGTGCTACAGAATTCTGTTCATCACAATATTCCATAACCATGTGATCACAATGCTCTATGACCCCTGTCATCACAATGCTACACGACACTTTTCATCACAATGATCCATGACCACATTCATCACAATGCTTCATGACCACTGTCATCACAATGCTCGATAAACCTTGTCATCACAATGCTCCATGCCGTTGTCATCAGAATGCTCCTTGGCCCCTCTAATCACAATGGTCCATGCCCTTTTTATCACAATGCTCCAGAATTCTTGTCATCATAATGTTCCATGGCCGTGTCATCACAATGCCCCATGAACCCTGTCATCACAATGCCCCATGACACCTGTCTTCACATTTCGCCATGGCCCTTGTCATCGCAATGCTCCATGAACCGTGTCATAACAATATTCCAGGACACTTTTCGTCACAATGATCCTTGACCACATTCATCTGAATACTCCATGGCCAATGTATTCACAATTGTTCATGGCCCCTGAAATCAAATTGCTCCAAGTGCCCTTTCTAACAATGCTCCATGACCACTGTCAACACAATGTCCCATGACGCCTGTCATCACAATTCTCCATGGCACCATTCATCACTATGCTCCATGATCCCTGTCATCACAATGTTCTAGAACAATTGTCATCACAATGCTCCATTACCCCTGTAATCACAATGCTCCATTCCCTTTTCATCACAGTGCTACAGAATTCTGGTCATCACAATATTCCATAACCGTGTCATCACAATGCTCTATGACCCCTGTCATCATAATGCTCCACGACACTTGTCATCACAAAGATCAATGACCACATTCATCACAATGCTTCATGACCACTATCATCACAATGCTCGATGACCCTTGTCATCACAATGCTCCATGCCGTTGTCATCAGAATGCTCCTTGGCCCCTCTAATCACAATGGTCCATGACCTTTTTATCACAATGCTCCAGAATTCTTGTCATCATAATGTTCCATGGCCGTGTCATCACAATGCCCCATGACCCCTGTCATCACAATGTTCCATGGCCCCTCTCATCCCAGTGCTCCATGATATCTTTCTTCACAATTCTAGATAACCACTGTCATCACAATGCCTCATGACACCTGTCTTCACATTTCGCCATGGCCCTTTTCATCGCAATGCTCCATGAACCGTGTCATCACAATATTCCAGGACACTTTTCGTCACAATGATCCTTGACCACATTCATCTGAATACTCCATGGCCTATGTATTCGCAATTTTTCATGGCCCCTGAAATCAAATTGCTCCATGTTCCATTTCTAACAATGCTCCATGTCCACTGTCAACACAATGCCCCATGACGCCTGTCAACACAATGCTCCATTGCCCCTTTCATCACTATGCTCCATGATCCCTGTCATCACAATGTTCTAGAACAATTGTCATCACAATGCTCCATGACCCCTGTAATCACAATGCTCCATGCCCTTTTCATCACTGTGCTACAGAATTCTGGTCATCACAATATTCCATAACCGTGTCATCACAATGCTCTATGATCCCTGTCATCACAATGCTCCAAGACACTTGTCATCACAATGATCCATGACCACATTCATCACAATGCTTCATGACCACTATCATCACAATGCTCGATGACACTTGTCATCACAATGCTCCATGCCGTTGTCATCAGAATGCTCCTTGGCCCCTATAATCACAATGGTCCATGACCTTTTTATCACAATGCTCCAGAATACTTGTCATCATAATGTTCCATGGTCGTGTCATCACAGTGCCCCATGACCCCTGTCATCACAATGTTCCATGGCCCCTGTCATCCCAGTGCTCCATGATATCTTTCTTCACAATTCTAGATGACCACTGTCATCACAATGCCCCATGACACCTGTCTTCACATTTCTCCATGGCCCTTGTCATCCCAATGCTCCATGATCCGTGTCTTCACAATATTCCAGGACAATTTTCGTCACAATGATCCTTGACCACATTCATCTGAATACTCCATGGTCTATGTATTCACAATTTTTCATGACCCCTGAAATCAAATTGCTCCATGTTCCCTTTCTAACAAGGCTCCATGACCACTGTCAACACATTGTCCCATGACGCCTGTCATCACAATGCTCCATGACCCCTTTCATCACTATGCTCCATGATCCCTGTCTTCACAATGTTCTAGAACAATTGTCATCACAATGCTCCATGACCCCTGTAATCACAATGCTCCATTCCCTTTTCATCACAGTGCTACAGAATTCTGGTCATCACAATATTCCATAACCGTGTCATCACAATGCTCTACGACACTTGTCATCACAATGATCCATGACCACATTTATCACAATGCTTCATCACCACTGTCATCACAATGCTCGATGACCCTTGTCATCACAATGCTCCATGCCGTTGTCATCAGAATGCTCCTTGGCCCCTCTAATCACAATGGTCCATGCCCTTTTTATCACAATGCTCCAGAATTCTTGTCATCATAATGTTCCATGGCCGTGTCATCACAATGCCCCATGACCCCTGTCTTCACAATGCTCGATGGCCCCTGTCATCCCAGTGCTCCATGATATCTTTCTTCACAATTCTAGATGACCACTGTCATAACAATGCCCCATGACACCTGTCTTCACATTTCGCCATGGCCCTTGTCATCGCAATGCTCCATGAACCGTGTCATCACAATATTCCAGGACAATTTTCGTCACAATGATCCTTGACCAAATTCATCTGAATACTCCATGGCCTATGTATTCACAATTGTTCATGGCCCCTGAAATCAAATTGCTCCATGTTCCCTTTCTAAGAATGCTCCATGACCACTGTCAACACAATGTCCCATGGCGCCTGTCATCACAATGCTCCATGGACCCTTTCTTCACTATGCTCCATGATCCCTGTCATCACAATGTTCTAGAACAATTGTCATCACAATGCTCCATGACCCCTGTAATCACAATGCTCCATTCCTTTTTCATCACAGTGCTACAGAATTCTGGTCATCACAATATTCCATAACCGTGTCATCACAATGCTCTATGACCCCTGTCATCACAATGCTCCACGACACTTGTCATCACAATGATCCATGACCACATTCATCACAATGCTTCATGACCACTGTCTTCACAATGCTCGATGACCCTTGTCATCACAATGCTCCATGCTGTTGTCATCAGAATGCTCCTTGGCCCCTCTAATCACAATGGTCCATGCCCTTTTTATCACAATGCTCCAGAATTCTTGTCATCATAATGTTCCATGGCCGTGTCATCACAATGCCCCATGACCCCTGTCATCACAATGTTCCATCGCCCCTGTCATCCCAGTGCTCCATGATATCTTTCTTCACAATTCTAGATGACCACTGTCATCACAATGCCTCATGACACCTGTCTTCACATTTCGCCATGGCCCTTTTCATCGCAATGCTCCATGAACCGTGTCATCACAATATTCCAGGACACTTTTCGTCACAATGATCCTTGACCACATTTATCTGAATACTCCATGGCCTATGTATTCGCAATTTTTCATGGCCCCTGAAATCAAATTGCTCCATGTTCCATTTCTAACAATGCTCCATGTCCACTGTCAACACAATGTCCCATGACGCCTGTCAAAACAATGCTCCATTGCCCCTTTCATCACTATGCTCCATGATCCCTGTCATCACAATGTTCTAGAACAATTGTCATCACAATGCTCCATGACCACTGTAATCACAATGCTCCATGCCCTTTTCATCACTGTGCTACAGAATTCTGGTCATCACAATATTCCATAACCGTGTCATCACAATGCTCTATGACCCCTGTCATCACAATGCTCCACGACACTTGTCATCACAATGATCCATGACCACATTCATCACAATGCTTCATGACCACTTTCATCACAATGCTCGATGACCCTTGTCATCACAATGCTCCATGCCGTTGTCATCAGAATGCTCCTTGGCCCCTATAATCACAATGGTCCATGACCTTTTTATCACAATGCTCCAGAATACTTGTCATCATAATGTTCCATGGTCGTGTCATCACAGTGCCCCATGACCCCTGTCATCACAATGTTCCATGGCCCCTGTCATCCCAGTGCTCCATGATATCTTTCTTCACAATTCTAGATGACCACTGTTATCACAATGCCCCATGACACCTGTCTTCACATTTCGCCATGGCCCTTTTCATCGCAATGCTGCATGAACCGTGTCATCACAATATTCCAGGACACTTTTCGTCACAATGATCCTTGACCACATTCATCTGAATACTCCATGGCCTATGTATTCGCAATTTTTCATGGCCCCTAAAATCAAATTGCTCCATGTTCCATTTCTAACAATGCTCCATGTCCACTGTCAACACAATGTCCCATGACGCCTGTCAAAACAATGCTCCATTGGCCTTTCATCACTATGCTCCATGATCCCTGTCATCACAATGTTCTAGAATAATTGTCATCACAATGCTCCATGACCACTGTAATCACAATGCTCCATTCCCTTTTCATCACAGTGCTACAGAATTCTGGTCATCACAATATTCCATAACCGTGTCATCACAATGCTCTATGACCCCTGTCATCACAATGCTCCACGACACTTGTCATCACAATGATCCATGACCACATTCATCACAATGCTTCATGACCACTGTCATCACAATGCTCGATGACCCTTGTCATCACAATGCTCCATGCCGTTGTCATCAGAATGCTCCTTGGCCCCTCTAATCAAAATGGTCCATGCCCTTTTTATCACAATGCTCCAGAATTCTTGTCATCATAATGTTCCATGGCCGTGTCATCACAATGCCCCATGACTCCTGTCATCACAATGCCCCATGACACCTGTCTTCACATTTCGCCATGGCCCTTGTCATCGCAATGCTCCATGAACCGTGTCATCACAATATTCCAGGACACTTTTCCTCACAATGATCCTTGACCACATTCATCTGAATACTCCATGGCCTATGTATTCACAATTGTTCATGGCCCCTGAAATCAAATTGCTCCATGTTCCCTTTCTAACAATGCTCCATGACCACTGTCAACACAATGTCCCATGGCGCCTGTCATCACAATGCTCCATGGACCCTTTCATCACTATGCTCCATGATCCCTGTCATCACAATGTTCTAGAACAATTGTCATCACAATGCTCCATGACCCCTGTAATCACAATGCTCCATTCCCTTTTCATCACAGTGCTACAGAATTCTGGTCATCACAATATTCCATAACCGTGTCATCACAATGCTCTATGACCCCTGTCATCACAATGCTCCACGACACTTGTCATCACAATGATCCATGACCACATTCATCACAATGCTTCATGACCACTGTCATCACAATGCTCGATGACCCTTGTCATCACAATGCTCCATGCCGTTGTCATCAGAATGCTCTTTGGCCCCTCTAATCACAATGGTCCATGCCCTTTTTATCACAATGCTCCAGAATTCTTGTCATCATAATGTTCCATGGCCGTGTCATCACAATGCCCCATGACCCCTGTCATCACAATGTTCCATCGCCCCTGTCATCCCAGTGCTCCATGATATCTTTCTTCACAATTCTAGATGACCACTGTCATCACAATGTCTCATGACACCTGTCTTCACATTTCGCCATGGCCCTTTTCATCGCAATGCTCCATGAACCGTGTCATCACAATATTCCAGGACACTTTTCGTCACAATGATCCTTGACCACATTCATCTGAATACTCCATGGCCTATGTATTCACAATTTTTCATGACCCCTGAAATCAAATTGCTCCATGTTCCCTTTCTAACAAGGCTCCATGACAACTGTCAACACATTGTCCCATGACGCCTGTCATCACAATGCTCCATGGCCCCTTTCATCACTATGCTCCATGATCCCTGTCTTCACAATGTTCTAGAATAATTGTCATCACAATGCTCCATGACCACTGTAATCACAATGCTCCATGCCATTTTCATCACAGTGCTACAGAATTCTGGTCATCACAATATTCCATAACCGTGTCATCACAATGCTCTATGACCCTTGTCATCACAATGCTCCACGAGACTTGTCATCACAATGATCCATGACCACATTCATCACAATGCTTCATGACCACTGTCATCACAATGCTCGATGACCCTTGTCTTCACAATGCTCCATGCAGTTGTCTTCAGAATGCTCCTTGGCCCCTCTAATCACAATGGTCCATGCCCTTTTTATCACAATGCTCCAGAATTCTTGTCATCATAATGTTCCATGGCCGTGTCATCACAATGCCCCATGACCACTGTCATCACAATGCTCCATGGCCCCTGTCATCCCAGTGCTCATGATATCTTCCTTCACAATTCTAGATGACGACTGTCATCTCAATGCCCCATGACACCTGTCTTCACATTTCGCCATGGCCCTTGTCATCGCAATGCTCCATGAACCGTGTCATCACAATATTCCAGGACACTTGTCGTCACAATGATCCTTGACTACATTCATCTGAATACTCCATGGCCTATGTATTCACAATTTTTCATGGCCTCTGAAATCAAATTGCTCCATGTTCCCTTTCTGACAATGCTCCATGACCACTGTCAACACAATGTCCCATGGCACCTGTCATCACAATGCTCCATGGACCCTTTCATCACTACGCTCCATGATCCCTGTCATCACAATGTTCTAGAACAACTGTCATCACAATGCTCCATGACCCCTGTAATCACAATGCTCCATTCCCTTTTCATCACAGTGCTACAGAATTCTGGTCATCACAATATTCCATAACCGTGTCATCACAATGCTCTATGACCCCTGTCATCACAATGCTCCACGACACTTGTCATCACAATGATCCATGACCACATTCATCACAATGCTTCATGACCACTGTCATCACAATGCTCGATGACCCTTGTCATCACAATGCTCCATGCCGTTGTCATCAGAATGCTCCTTGGCCCCTCTAATCACAATGGTCCATGCCCTTTTTATCACAATGCTCCAGAATTCTTGTCATCATAATGTTCCATGGCCGTGTCATCACAATGCCCCATGACTCCTGTCATCACAATGCCCCATGACACCTGTCTTCACATTTCGCCATGGCCCTTGTCATCGCAATGCTCCATGAACCGTGTCATCACAATATTCCAGGACACTTGTCGTCACAATGATCCTTGAACACATTCATCTGAATACTCCATGGCCTATGTATTCACAATTTTTCATGGCCCTGAAATCAAATTGCTCCATGTTCCCTTTCTAACAATGCTCCATGACCACTGTCAACACAATGTCCCATGGCGCCTGTCATCACAATGCTCCATGGACCCTTTCATCACTATGCTCCATGATCCCTGTCATCACAATGTTCTAGAACAATTGTCATCACAATGCTCCATGACCCCTGTAATCACAATGCTCCATTCCCTTTTCATCACAGTGCTACAGAATTCTGGTCATCACAATATTCCATAACCGTGTAATCACAATGCTCTATGACCCCTGTCATCACAATGCTCCACGACACTTGTCATCACAATGATCCATGACCACATTCATCACAATGCTTCATGACCACTGTCATCACAATGCTCGATGACCCTTGTCATCACAATGCTCCATGCCGTTGTCATCAGAATGCTCCTTGGCCCCTCTAATCACAATGGTCCATGCCCTTTTTATCACAATGCTCCAGAATTCTTGTCATCATAATGTTCCATGGCCGTGTCATCACAGTGCACCATGACCCCTGTCATCACAATGTTCCATGGCCCCTGTCATCCCAGTGCTCCATGATATCTTTCTTCACAATTCTAGATGACCACTGTCATCACAATGCCCCATGACACCTGTCTTCACATTTCGCCATGGCCCTTGTCATCGCAATGCTCCATGAACCGTGTCATCACAATATTCCAGGACACTTGGCGTCACAATGATCCTTGACCACATTCATCTGAATACTCCATGGCCTATGTATTCACAATTTTTCATCGCCCCTGAAATCAAATTGCTCCATGTTCCCTTTCTAACAATGCTCCATGACCACTGTCAACACAATGTCCCATGGCGCCTGTCATCACAAAGCTCCATGGACCCTTTAATCACTATGCTCCATGATCCCTGTCATCACAATGTTCTAGAACAATTGTCATCACAATGCTCCATGACCCCTGTAATCACAATGCTCCATTCCCTTTTCATCACAGTGCTACAGAATTCTGGTCATCACAATATTCCATAACCGTGTCATCACAATGCTCTATGACCCCTGTCATCATAATGCTCCACGACACTTGTCATCACAAAGATCAATGACCACATTCATCACAATGCTTCATGACCACTGTCATCACAATGCTCGATGACCCTTGTCATCACAATGCTCCATGCCGTTGTCATCAGAATGCTCCTTGGCCCCTCTAATCACAATGGTCCATGCCCTTTTTATCACAATGCTCCAGAATTCTTGTCATCATAATGTTCCATGGCCGTGTCATCACAATGCCCCATGAACCCTGTCATCACAATGCCCCATGACACCTGTCTTCACATTTCGCCATGGCCCTTGTCATCGCACTGCTCCATGAACCGTGTCATCACAATATTCCAGGACACTTTTCGTCACAATGATCCTTGACCACATTCATCTGAATACTCCATGGCCTATGTATTCGCAATTTTTCATGGCCCCTGAAATCAAATTGCTCCATGTTCTCTTTCTAACAATGCTCCATGACCACTGTCAACACAATGTCCCATGACGCCTGTCAACACAATGCTCCATTGCCCCTTTCATCACTATGCTCCATGATCCCTGTCTTCACAATGTTCTAGAACAATTGTCATCACACTGCTCCATGACCCCTGTAATCACAATGCTCCATTCCCTTTTCATCACAGTGCTACAGAATTCTGGTCATCACAATATTCCATAACCGTGTCATCACAATGATCTATGACCCCTGTCATCACAATGCTCCACGACACTTGTCATCACAATGCTCGATGATGCTTGTCATCACAATGCTCCACGACACTTGTCATCACAATGATCCATGACCACATTCATCACAATGCTTCATGACCACTGTCATCACAATGCTCGATGACCCTTGTCTTCACAATGCTCCATGCAGTTGTCTTCAGAATGCTCCTTGGCCCCTCTAATCACAATGGTCCATGCCCTTTTTATCACAATGCTCCAGAATTCTTGTCATCATAATGTTCCATGGCCGTGTCATCACAATGCCCCATGACCACTGTCATCACAATGCTCCATGGCCCCTGTCATCCCAGTGCTCATGATATCTTCCTTCACAATTCTAGATGACGAGTGTCATCTCAATGCCCCATGACACCTGTCTTCACATTTCGCCATGGCCCTTGTCATCGCAATGCTCCATGAACCGTGTCATCACAATATTCCAGGACACATGTCGTCACAATGATCCTTGACCACATTCATCTGAATAATCCATGGCCTATGTATTCACAATTTTTCATGGCCCCTGAAATCAAATTGCTCCATGTTCCCTTTCTAACAATGCTCCATGACCACTGTCAACACAATGTCCCATGGCGCCTGTCATCACAATGCTCCATGGACCCTTTCATCACTATGCTCCATGATCCCTGTCATCACAATGTTCTAGAACAATTGTCATCACAATGCTCCATGACCCCTGTAATCACAATGCTCCATTCCCTTTTCATCACAGTGCTACAGAATTCTGGTCATCACAATATTCCATAACCGTGTCATCACAATGCTCTATGACCCCTGTCATCACAATGCTCCACGACACTTGTCATCACAATGATCCATGACCACATTCATCACAATGCTTCATGACCACTGTCATCACAATGCTCGATGACCCTTGTCATCACAATGCTCCATGCCGTTGTCATCAGAATGCTCCTTGGCCCCTCTAATCACAATGGTCCATGCCCTTTTTATCACAATGCTCCAGAATTCTTGTCATCATAATGTTCCATAGCCGTGTCATCACAATGCCCCATGACTCCTGTCATCACAATGCCCCATGACACCTGTCTTCACATTTCGCCATGGCCCTTGTCATCGCAATGCTCCATGAACCGTGTCATCACAATATTCCAGTACACTTTTCGTCACAATGATCCTTGACCAATTTCATCTGAATACTCCATGGCCTATGTATTCACAATTTTTCATGGCCCCTGAAATCTAATTGCTCCATGTTCCCTTTCTAACAATGCTCCATGACCACTGTCAACACAATGTCCCATGACGCCTGTCATCCCAATGATCCATGGCCCCTTTCATCACTATGCTCCATGATCCCTGTCATCACAGTGTTCTAGAACAATTGTCAACACAATGCTCCATGACCCCTGTAATCACAATGCTCCATTCCATTTTCATCACTGTGCTACAGAATTCTGGTCATCACAATATTCCATAACCGTGTCATCACAATGCTCTATGACTCCTGTCATCACAATGCTCCACGACACTTGTCATCACAATGATCCATGACCACTTTCATCACAATGCTTCATGACCACTGTCATCAAAATGCTAGATGACTTTTGTCATCACAATGCTCCATGCCGTTGTCATCAGAATGCTCCTTGGCCCCTCTAATCACAATGGTCCATGCCCTTTTTATCACAATGCTCCAGAATTCTTGTCATCATAATGTTCCATGGCCGTGTCATAACAATGCCCCATGACCCCTGTCATCACAATGCTCCATGGCCCCTGTCATCCGATTGCTCCATGATATCTTTTTTCACAATTCTAGATGACCACTGTCATCATAATGCCCCATGACACCTGTCTTCACATTTCGCCATGGCCCTTGTCATCACAATGCTCCATGAACCGTGTCATCACAATATTCCAGGACACTTTTCGTCACAATGATCCTTGACCACATTCATCTGAATACTCCATGGCCTATGTATTCACAATTGTTCATGGCCCCTGAAATCAAATTGCTCCAAGTTCCCTTTCTAACAATGCTCCATGACAACTGTCAACAAAATGTCCCATGACGCCTGTCATCACAATGCTCCATTGCCCCTTTCATCACTATGCTCCATGATCCCTGTCATCACAATTTTCTAGAACAATTGTCATCACAATGCTCCATGACCCCTGTAATCACAATGCTCCATGCCCTTTTCATCACTGTGCTACAGAATTCTGGACATCACAATATTCCATAACCGTGTCATCACAATGCTCTATGACCCCTGTCATCACAATGCTCCACGACACTTGTCATCACAATGATACATGACCACATTCATCACAATGCTTCATGACCACTATCATCACAATGCTCGATGACCCTTGTCATCACAATGCTTCATGCCGTTGTCATCAGAATGCTCCTTGGCCCCTATAATCACAATGGTCCATGACCTTTTTATCACAATGCTCCAGAATACTTGTCATAATAATGTTCCATGGCCGTGTCATCACAGTGCCCCATGACCCCTGTCATCACAATGCCCCATGGCCCCTGTCATCTCAGTGCTCCATGATATCTTTCTTCACAATTCTAGATGACCACTGTCATCACAATGCCCCATGACACCTGTCTTCACATTTCGCCATGGCTCTTGTCATCCCAATTCTCCATGAACCGTGTCATCACAATATTCCAGGACAATTTTCGTCACAATGATCCTTGACCACATTCATCTGAATACTCCATGGCCTATGTATTCACAATTTTTCATGACCCCTGAAATCAAATTGCTCCATGTTCCCGTTCTAACAAGGCTCCATGACCACTGTCAACACATTGTCCCATGACGCCTGTCACCACAATGCTCCATGGCCCCTTTCATCACTATGCTCCATGATCCCTGTCTTCACAATGTTCTAGAACAATTGTCATCACAATGCTCCATGACCCCTGTAATCACAATGCTCCATTCCCTTTTCATCACAGTGCTACAGAATTCTGGTATTCACAATATTCCATAACCGTGTCATCACAATGCTCTATGACCCCTGTCATCACAATGCTCTACGACAATTGTCATCACAATGATCCATGACCACATTCATCACAATGCTTCATGACCACTGTCATCACAATGCTCGATGACCCTTGTCATCACAATGCTCCATGCCGTTGTCATCAGAATGCTCCTTGGCCCCTCTAATCACAATGGTCCATGCCCTTTTTATCACAATGCTCCAGAATTCTTGTCATCATAATGTTCCATGGCCGTGTCATCACAATGCCACATGACCCCTGTCATCACAATGCTCCATGGCCCCTTTCATCCCAGTGCTCCATGATATCTTTCTTCACAATTCTAGATGACCACTGTCATCACAATGCCCCATGACACCTGTCTTCACATTTCGCAATGGCCCTTGTCATCGCAATGCTCCATGAACCGTGTCATCACAATATTCCAGGACACTTGTCGTAACAATGATTCTTGACCACATTCATCTGAATACTCCATGGCCTATGTATTCACAATTTTTCATGGCCCCTGAAATCAAATTGCTCCATGTTCCCTTTCTAACAATGCTCCATGACCACTGTCAACACTATGTCCCATGGCGCCTGTCATCACAATGCTCCATGGACCCTTTCATCACTATGCTCCATGATCCCTGTCATCACAATGTTCTAGAACAATTGTCATCACAATGCTCCATGACCCCTGTAATCACAATTCTCCATTCCCTTTTCATCACAGTGCAACAGAATTCTGGTCATCAGAATATTCCATAACCGTGTCATCACAATGCTGTATGACCCCTGTCATCACAATGCTCCACGACACTTGTCATCACAATGATCCATGACCACATTCATCACAATGCTTCATGACCACTGTCATCACAATGCTCGATGACCCTTGTCATCACAATGCTCCATGCCGTTGTCATCAGAATGCTCCTTGGCCCCTCTAATCACAATGGTCCATGCCCTTTTTATCACAATGCTCCAGAATTCTTGACATCATAATGTTCCATGGCCGTGTCATCACAATGCCCCATGACTCCTGTCATCACAATGCCCCATGACACCTGTCTTCACATTTCGCCATGGCCCTTGTCATCGCAATGCTCCATGAACCGTGTCATCACAATATTCCAGTACACTTTTCGTCACAATGATCCTTAACCACATTCATCTGAATACTCCATGGCCTATGTATTCACAATTTTTCATGGCCCCTGAAATCTAATTGCTCCACGTTCCCTTTCTAACAATGCTCCATGACCACTGACAACACAATGTCCCATGACGCCTGTCATCCCAATGCTCCATGGCCCCTTTCATCACTATGCTCCATGATCCCTGTCATCACAATGTTCTAGAACAATTGTCAACACAATGCTCCATGACCCCTGTAATCACAATGCTCCATTCACTTTTCATCACAGTGCTATAGAATTCTGGTCATCACAATATTCCATAACCGTTTCATCACAATGCTCTATGACACCTGTCATCACAATGCTCCACGACACTTGTCATCACAATGATCCATGACAACTTTCATCACAATGCTTCATGACCACTGTCATCACAAAGCTCGATGACCTTTGTCATCACAATGCTCCATGCCGTTGTCATCAGAATGCTCCTTGGCCCCTCTAATCTCAATGGTCCATGCCCATTTTATCACAATGCTCCAGAATGATTGTCATAATATTGTTCCATGGCCGTGTCATCACAATGCCCCATGAACCCTGTCATCACAATGTTCCATGATATCTTTCTTCACAATTCTAGATGACCACTGTCATCACAATGCCCCATGACACCTGTCTTCACATTTCGCCATGGCCCTTGTCATCGCAATGCTCCATGAACCGTGTCATCACAATATTCCAGAACACTTTTTGTCACAATGATCCTTGACCACATTCATCTGAATACTCCATGGCCTATGTATTCACAATTTTTCAATGCCCCTGAAATCACTTTTCTCCATGTTCCCTTTCTAACAATGCTCCATGACCACAGTCAACACATTGTCCCATGACGCCTGTCATCACAATGCTCCATGGCCCCTTTCATCACTATGCTCCATGATCCCTGTCTTCACAATGTTCTAGAACAATTGTCATCACAATGCTCCATGACCCCTGTAATCACAATGCTCCATTCCCTTTTCATTACAGTGCTACAGAATTCTGGTCATCACAATATTCCATAACCGTGTCATCACAATGCTCTATGACCCATGTCATCACAATGCTCCACGACACTTTTCATCACAATGATCCATGACCACATTCATCACAATGCTTCATGACCACTGTCATCACAATGCTCGATGACCCTTGTCATCACAATGCTCCAAGTCGTTGTCATCAGAATGCTCCTTGGCCCCTCTAATCACAATTGTCCATGACCTTTTTATCACAATGCTCCAGAATTCTTGTCATCATAATGTTCTATGGCCGTGTCATCACAATGCCCCATGACCCCTGTCATCACAATGCTCCATGGCCCCTGTCATTCCTGTGCTCCATGATATCTTTCTTCACAATTCTAGATGACCACTGTCATCACAATGCCCCATGACACCTGTCTTCACATTTCGCCATTGCCCTTGTCATCGCAATGCTCCATGAACCGTGTGATCACAATATTCTAGTACAATTTTCCTCACAATGATCCTTGACCACATTCATCTGAATACTCCATGGCCTATGTATTCACAATTGTTCATGGCCCCTGAAATCAAATTGCTCCATGTTCCCTTTCTAACAATGCTCCATGACCTCTGTCAACACAATGTCCCATGACGCCTGTCATCACAATGCTCCATGGCCCGTTTCATCAGTATGCTCCATGATCCATGTCATCACAATGTTCTAGAACAATTGTCATCACAATGCTCCATGACCCCTGTAATCACAATGCTCCATTCCCTTTTCATCACAGTGCTACAGAATTCTGGTCATCACAATATTCCATAACCGTGTCATCACAATTCTCTATGACCCCTGTCATCACAATGCTCCACGACACTTGTCATCACAATGATCCATGACCACATTCATCACAATGCTTCATGACCACTGTCATCACAATGCTCGATGACCCTTGTCATCACAATGCTCCATGCCGTTGTCATCAGAATGCTCCTTGGCCCCTCTAATCACAATGGTCCATGCCCTTTTTATCACAATGCTCCAGAACACTTGTCATCATAATGTTCCATGGCCGTGTCATCACAATGCCCCATGACACCTCTCATCACAATGTTCCATGTCCCCTATCATCTCAGTGCTCCATGATATCTTTCTTCACAATTCTAGATGACCACTGTCATCACAATGCCCCATGACACCTGTCTACACATTTCGCCATGGCCCTTGTCATCGCAATGCTCCATGAACCGTGTCATCACAATATTCCAGGACACTTTTCGTCACAATGATCCTTGACCACATTCATCTGAATACTCCATGGCCTATGTATTCGCAATTTTTCATGGCCCCTGATATCAAATTGCTCCATGTTCCCTTTCTAACAATGCTCCATGACCACTGTGAACACATTGTTCCATGACGCCTGTCATCACAATGCTCCATGGCCCCTTTCATCACTATGCTCCATGATCCCTGTCATCACAATGTTCTAGAACAATTGTCATCACAATGCTCCATGACCCCTGTAATCACAATGCTCCATGCCCTTTTCATCACTGTGGTACAGAATTCTGGTCATCACAATATTCCATAACCGTGTCATCACAATGCTCTATGACCCCTGTCATCACAATGCTCCACGACACTTGTCATCACAATGATGCATGACCACATTCATCACAATGTTTCATGACCACTGTCATCACAATGCTCGATGACCCTTGTCATCACAATGCTCCATGCCGTTGTCATCAGAATGCTCCTTGGCCCCTCTAATCACAATGGTCCATGCCCTTTTTATCACAATGCTCCAGAATTCATGTCATCATAATGTTCCATGACCGTGTCATCACAATGCCCCATGACCCCTGTCATCACAATGCTCCATGTCCCCTGTCATCCCAGTGCTCCATGATATCTTTCTTCACAATTCTAGAGGACCACTGTCATCACAATGCCCCATGACACCTGTCTTCACAATTCGCCATGGCCCTTGTCATCGCAATGCTCCATGAACCGTGTCATCAAAATATTCCAGGACACTTTTCGTCACAATGATCCTTGACCACATTCATCTGAATACTCCATGGACTATGTATTCGGAATTTTTCATGGCCCCTGAAATCAAATTGCTCCATGTTCCCTTTCTAACAATGCTCCATGACCACTGTCAACACAATATCCCATGACGCCTGTCAACGCAATGCTCCATTGTCCGTTTCATCACTATGCTCCATGATCCATCTCATCACAGTGTTCTAGAACAATTCTCATCACAATGCTCCATGACCCCTGTAATCACAATGCTCCATTCCATTTTCATCACTGTGGTATAGAATTCTGGTGATCACAATATTCCATAACCGTGTCATCACAATGCTCTATGACCCCTGTCATCACAATGCTCCACGACACTTGTCATCACAATGATGCATGACCACATTCATCACAATGCTTCATGACCACTGTCATCACAATGCTCCATGCCGTTGTCATCAGAATGCTCCTTGGCCCCTCTAATCACAATGGTCAATGACCTTTTTATCACAATGCTCCAGAATTCTTGTCATAATAATGTTCCCTGGCCGTGTCATCACAATGCCCCATGACCCCTGTCATCACAATGCTCCATGGCCCCTGTCATCCCAGTGCTCCATGATATCTTTCTTCACAATTATAGATGACCACTGTCATCACAATGCCGCATGACAGCTGTCTTCACAGTTCGCCATGGCCCTTGTCATCGCAATGCTCCATGAACCGTGTCATCACAATATTCCAGGACACTTTTCGTCACAATGATCCTTGACCACATTCATCTGAATACTCCGTGGCGTATGTATTCGCAGTTTTTCATGGCCCCTGAAATCAAATTGCTCCATGTTACCTTTCAAAACAATGCTCCATGACGACTGTCAACACAATGTCCCATGACGCCTGTCAACACATTGCTCCATTGCCCCTTTCATCACTATGCTCCATGATCCCTGTTATCACAATGTTCTAGAACAATTGTCATCACAATGCTCCATGACCCCTGTAATCACAATGCTCCATTCCCTTTTCATCACTGTGCTACAGAATTCTGGTCATCACAATATTCCATAACCGTGTCATCACAATGCTCTATGACCCCTGTCATCACAATGCTCCACCACAATTGTCATCACAATGATCCATGACTACATTCATCACAATGCTTCATGACCACTCTCATCACAATGCTCGATGACCCTTGTCATCACAATGCTCCATGCCGTTGTCATCAGAATGCTCCTTGGCCCCTCTAATCACAATGGTCCATGACCTTTTTATCACAATGCTCCAGAATTCTTGTCATCATAATGTTCCATGGCCGTGTCATCACAATGCCCCATGACCCCTGTCATCACAATGCTCCATGGCCCCTGTCATCCCAGTGCTCCATGATATCTTTCTTCACAATTCTAGATGACCACTGTCATCACAATGCCGCATGACACCTGTCTTCAACTTTCGCCATGGCCCTTGTCATCGCAATGCTCCATGAACCGTGTCATCACAATATTCCAGGACACTTGTCGTCACAATGATCCTTGACCACATTTATCTGAATACTCCATGGCCTATGAATTCACAATTGTTCATGGCCCCTGAAATCAAATTTCTCCATGTTCCCTTACTAACAATGCTCCATGACCACTGTCAACACAATGTCCCATGAAGCCTGTCATCACAATGCTCCATGGCCCCTTTCATCACTATGCTCCATGATCCCTGTCTTCACAATGTTCTAAACAATTGTCATCACAATTCTCCATGAACCCTGTAATCACAATGCTCCATTCCGTTTTCATCACAGTGCTACAGAATTATGGTCATCACAATATTCCATAACCGTGTCATCACAATGCTCTATGACCCCTGTCATCACAATGCTCCACGACACTTTTCATCACAATGATGCATGACCACATTCATCACAATGCTTCATGACCACTGTCATCACAAAGCTCGATGACACTTGTCATCAAAATGCTCCATGCCGTTGTCATCAGAATGCTCCTTGGCCCCTCTAATCTCAATGGTCCATGCCCATTTTATCACAATTCTCCAGAATTCTTGTCATCATAATGTTCCATGGCCGTGTCATCACAATGCCCCATGACCCCTGTCATCACAATACTCCATGGCCCCTGTCATCCCAGTGCTCCATGATATCTTTCTTCACAATTCTTGATGACCACTGTCATCACAATGCCCCATGACACCTGTCTTCACATTTCGCCATGGCCCTTGTCATCGCAATGCTCCATGAACCGTGTCATCACAATATTCCAGGACACTTTTTGTCACAATGATCCTTGACCACATTCATCTGAATACTCCATGGCCTATGTATTCGCAATTTTTCATGGCCCCTGAAATCAAATTGCTCCATGTTCCCTTTCTAACAATGCTCCATGACCATTGTCAACACAATGTCCCATGACGCCTGTCATCACAATGCTCCATGGCCCCTTTCATCACTATGCTCCATGATCCCTGTCATCACAATGTTCTAGAACAATTGTCATCACAATGCTCCATGACCCCTGTAATCACAATGCTCCATTCCCTTTTCATCACAGTGCTACAGAATTCTGGTCATCACAATATTCCATAACCGTGTCATCACAATGCTCTATGACCCCTGTCATCACAATGCTCCACGACACTTTTCATCACAATGATACATGACCACATTCATCACAATGCTTCATGACCACTGTCATCACAATGCTCGATGACCCTTGTCATCACAATGTTCCATGCCGTTGTCATCAGAATGCTCCTTGGCCCCTCTAATCACAATGGTCCTTGCCCTTTTTATCACAATGCTCCAGAATTCTTGTCATCATAATGTTCCATGGCCGTGTCATCACAATGCCCCATGACCCCTGTCATCAAAATGTTCCATGTTCCCTATCATCCCATTGCTCCATGATATCTTTCTTCACAATTCTAGATGACCACTGTCATCACAATGCCCCATGACACCTGTCTTCACATTTCGCCATTGCCCTTGTCATCGCAATGTTCCATGAACCGTGTCATCACAATATTCCAGGACACTTTTCGTCACAATGATCCTTGACCACATTCATCTGAATACTCCATGGCCTATGTATTCGCAATTTTTCATGGCCCCTGAAATCAAATTGCTCCATGTTCCCTTTCTAACAATGCTCCATGACCATTGTCAACACAATGTCCCATGACGCCTGTCATCACAATGCTCCATGGCCCCTTTCATCACTATGCTCCATGATCCCTGTCATCACAATGTTCTAGAACAATTGTCATCACAATGCTCCATGACCCCTGTAATCACAATGCTCCATTCCCTTTTCATCACAGTGCTACAGAATTCTGGTCATCACAATATTCCATAACCGTGTCATCACAATGCTCTATGACCCCTGTCATCACAATGCTCCACGACACTTGTCATCACAAAGATACATGACCACATTCATCACAATGCTTCATGACCACTGTCATCACAATGCTCGATGACCCTTGTCATCACAATGCTCCATGCCGTTGTCATCAGAATGCTCCTTGGCCCCTCTAATCACAATGGTCCATGCCCTTTTTATCACAATGCTCCAGAATTTTTGTCATCATAATATTCCATATCCGTGTCATCACAATGCCCCATGACCCCTGTCATCACAATGTTCCATGGCCCCTATCATCCCAGTGCTCCATGATATCTTTCTTCACAATTCTAGATGACCACTGTCATCACAATGCCCCATGACACCTGTCTTCACTTTTCGCCATGGCCCTTGTCATCGCAATGCTCCATGAACCGTGTCATCACAATATTCCAGGACACTTTTTGTCATAATGATCCTTGACCACATTCATCTGAATACTCCATGGCCTATGTATTCGCAATTTTTCATGGCCCCTGAAATCAAATTGCTCCATGTTCCCTTTCTAACAATGCTCCATGACCACTGTCAACAAAATGTCCCATGACGCCTGTCAACGCAATGCTCCATTGCCCGTTTCATCACTCTGCTCCATGATCCCTGTCATCACAATGTTCTAGAACAATTGTCATCACAATGCTCCATGACCCCTGTAATCACAATGCTCCATTCCCTTTTCATCACAGTGCTACAGAATTCTGGTCATCACAATATTCCATAACCGTGTCATCACAATGCTCTATGACCCCTGTCATCACAATGCTCCATGACACTTGTCATCACAATGATCCATGACCACATTCATCACAATGCTTCATGACCACTGTCATCACAATGCTCGATGACCCTTGTCATCACAATGCTCCATGCCGTTGTCATCAGAATGCTCCTTGACCCCTCTAATCACAATGGTCCATGCCCTTTTTATCACAATGCTCCAGAATTCTTGTCATCATAATTCCATGGCCGTGTCATCACAATGTCCCATGACCACTGTCATCACAATGTTCCATGTCCCCTATCATCCCAGTGCTCCATGATATCTTCCTTCACAATTCTAGAGGACCACTGTCATCACAATGCCCCATGACAACTGTCTTCACATTTCGCCATTGCCCTTGTCATCGCAATGCTCCATGAACCGTGTCATCACAATATTCCAGGACACTTGTCATCACAATGATCCTTGACCACATTCATCTGAATACTCCATGGCCTAAGTATTCACAATTTTTCATGGCCCCTGAAATCAAATTGCTCCATGTTCCCTTTCTAACAATGCTCCATGACCACTGTCAACACAATGTCCCATGACGCCTGTCATCACAATGCTCCATGGCCCCTTTCATCACTATGCTCCATAATCCCTGTCATCACAATGTTCTAGAACAATTGTCATCACAATGCTCCATGACCCCTGTAATCACAATGCTCCATTCCCTTTTCATCACAGTGCTACAGAATTCTGGTCATCACAATATACCATAACCGTGTCATCACAATGCTCTATGACCCCTGTCATCACAATGCTCCACGACACTTGTCATCACAATGATCCATGACCACATTCATCAAAATGCTTCATGACCACTGTCATCACAATGCTCGATGACCCTTGTCATCACAATGCTCCATGCCGTTGTCATCAGAATGCTCCTTGGCCCCTCTAATCACAATGGTCCATACCCTTTTTATCACAATGCTCCAGAATTCTTGTCATCATAATGTTCCATGGCCGTGTCATCACAATGCCCCATGACCCCTCTCATCACAATGTTACATGTCCCCTCTCATCCCAGTGCTCCATGATATCTTTCTTCACAATTCTAGATGACCACTGTCATCACAAAGCCCCATGACACCTGTCTTCACATTTCGCCATTGCCCTTGTCATCGCAATGCTCCATGAACCGTGTCATCACGATATTCCAGGACAATTTTCGTCACAATGAACCTTGACCACATTCATCTGAATAATCCAAGGCGTATGTATTCGCAATTTTTCATGGCCCCTGAAATCAAATTGCTCCATGTTCCGTTTCTAACAATGCTCCATGACCACTGTCAACACAATGTCCCATGACGCCTGTCAACACAATGCTCCATTGCCCGTTTCATCACTATGCTCCATGATCCCTGTCATCACAATGTTCTAGAACAATTTTCATCAAAATGATCCATGACCCCTGTAATCACAATGCTCCATGCCCTTTTCATCACTGTGCTACAGAATTCTGGTCATCACAATATTCCATAACCGTGTCATCACAATGCTCTATGACCCCTGTCATCACAATGCTCCACGACACTTGTCATCACAATGGTCCATGACCACATTCATCACAATGCTTCATGACCACTGTCATCACAATGCTCGATGACCCTTGTCATCACAATGCTCCATGCCGTTGTCATCAGAATGCTCCTTGGCCCCTCTAATCACAATGATCCATGACCTTTTTATCACCATGCTCCAGAATTATTGTCATAATAATGTTCCATGGCTGTGTCATCACAATGCCCCATGACCCCTGTCATCACAATGCTCCATGGCCCCTGTCATCCCAGTGCTCCATGATATCTTTCTTCACAACTCTAGATGACCACTGTCATCACAATGCCGCATGTCACATGTCTTCACATTTCGCCATGGCCCTTGTCATCGCAATGCTCCATGAACCGTGTCATCACAATATTCCAGGACACTTTTCGTCACAATGATCCTTGACCACATTCATCTGAATACTCCATGGCCTATGTATTCACAATTGTTCATGGCCCCTGAAATCAAATTGCACCATGTTCCCTTTCTAACAGTGCTCCATGACAACTGTCAACACAATGTCCCATGACGCCTGTCATCACAATGCTCCATGGCCCCTTTCCTCACTATGCTCCAGGATCCCTGTCATCACAATGTTCTAGAACAAATGTCATCACAATGCTCCATGACCCCTGTAATCACAATGCTCCATTCCCTTTTCATCACAGTGCTACAGAATTCTGGTCATCACAATATTCCATAACCGTGTCATCACAATGTTCTATGACCCCTGTCATCACAATGTTCCACGACACTTGTCATCACAATGATCCATGACCACATTCATCACAATGCTTCATGACCACTGTCATCACAATGCTCGATGACACTTGTCATCACCATGCTCCATGCCGTTGTCATCAGAATGCTCCTTGGCCCTTCTAATCACAATGGCCCATGCCCTTTTTATCACAATGCTCCAGAATTCTTGTCATCATAATGTTCCATGGCCGTGTCATCACAATGCCCCATGACCCCTGTCATCACAATGTTCCATGGCCCCTGTCATCCCAGTGCTCCATGATATCTTTCTTCACAACTCTAGGTGACCACTGTCATCACAATGCCGCATGTCACCTGTCTTCACATTTCGCCATGGCCCTTGTCATCTCATTGCTCCATGAACTGTGTCATCACAATATTCCAGGACACATTTCGTCACAATGATCCTTGACAACATTCATCTGAATACTCCATGGCCTATGTATTCGCAATTGTTCATGGCCCCTGAAATCAAATTGCACCATGTTCCCTTTCTAACAATGCTCCATGACAACTGTCAACACAATGTCCCATGACGCCTGTCATCACAATGCTCCATGGCCCCTTTCATCACTATGCTCCATGATCCCTGTCATCACAATGTTCTAGAACAATTGTCATCACAATGCTCCATGACCCCTGTAATCACAATGCTCCATTCCCTTTTCATCACAGTGCTACAGAATTCTGCTCATCACAATATTCCATAACCGTGTCATCACAATGCTCTATGACCCCTGTCATCAGAATGCTCCACGACACTTGTCATCACAATGATGCATGACCACATTCATCAGAATGCTTCATGTCCACTGTCATCACAAAGCTCGATGACCCTTGTCATCACAATGCTCCATGCCGTTGTCATCAGAATGCTCCTTGGCCCCTCTAATCTCAATGGTCCATGCCCATTTTATCACAATGCTCCAGAATTCTTGTCATCATAATGTTCCATGGCCGTGTCATCACAATGCCCCATGACCCCTGTCATCACAATGCTCCATGGCCCCTGTCATCCCAGTGCTCCATGATATCTTTCTTCACAATTCTAGAGGACCACTGTCATCACAATGCCCCATGACACCTGTCTTCACATTTCGCCATGGCCCTTGTCATCGGAATGCTCCATGAAATGTGTCATCACAATATTCCAGGACACTTTTCGTCACAATGATCCTTGACCACATTAATCTGAATACTCCATGGCCTATGTATTCACAATTTTTCATGGCCACTGAAATCAATTTGCTCCATGTTCCCTTTCTAACAATGCTCCATGACCACTGTCAAAACAATGTCCCATGACGCCTATCATCACAATGCTCCCTGGCCCCTTTCAACACTACGCTCCATGATCCCTGTCATCACAATATTCTAGAACAATTGTCATCACAATTCTCCATGACCCCTGTAATCACAATGCTCCATTCCCTTTTCATCACAGTGCTACAGAATTCTGGTCATCACAATATTCCATAACCATGTCATCACAATGCTCTATGACCCCTGTCATCACAATGTTCCACGACACTTGTCATCACAATGATCCATGACCACATTCATCACAATGCTTCATGACCACTGTCATCACAATGCTCGATGACCCTTGTCATCACAATGCTCCATGCCGTTGTCATCAGAATGCTCCTTGGCCCCTCTAATCACAATTGTCCATGAATTTTTATCACAATGCTCCAGAATTCATGTCATCATAATGTTCTATGGCCGTGTCATCACAATGCCCCATGACCCCTGTCAACACAATGCCCCATGACACCTGTCTTCACATTTCGCCATGGCCCTTGTCATCGCAATGCTCCATGAACCGTGTCATCACAATATTCCAGGACACTTTTCGTCACAATGATCCTTGACCACATTCATCTGAATATTCCATGGCCTATGTATTTGCAATTTTTCATGGCCCCTGAAAACAAATTGCTCCATGTTCCCTTTCTAACAATGCTCCATGACCACTGTCAACAAAATGTCCCATGACGCCTGTCAACACAATGCTCCATTGCCCGTTTCATCACTATGCTCCATGACCACTGTCAACACAATGTCCCATTATGCCTGTCAACACAATGCTCCATTGCCCGTTGCATCACTATGCTCCATGATCACTGTCATCACAATGTTCTAGAACAATTGTCATCACAATGCTCCATGACCCCTGTAATCACAATGCTCCATTCCCTTTTCATCACTGTGGTACAGAATTCTGGTCATCACAATATTCCATAACCGTGTCATCACAATGCTCTATGACCCCTGTCATCACAATGCTCCACGACACTTGTCATCACAATGATGCATGACCACATTCATCACAATGCTTCATGACCACTGTCATCACAAAGCTCGATGACCCTTGTCATCACAATGCTCCATGCCGTTGTCATCAGAATGCTCCTTGGCCACTCTAATCTCAATGGTCCATGCCCATTTTATCACAATGCTCCAGAATTCTTGTCATCATAATGTTCTATGGCCGTGTCATCACAATGCCCCATGACCCCTGTCAACACAATGCCCCATGACACCTGTCTTCACATTTCGCCATGGCCCTTGTCATCGCAATGCTCCATGAACCGTGTCATCACAATATTCCAGGACACTTTTCGTCACAATGATCCTTGACCACATTCATCTGAATACTCCATGGCCTATGTATTTGCAATTTTTCATGGCCCCTGAAATCAAATTGCTCCATGTTCCCTTTCTAACAATGCTCCATGACCACTGTCAACACAATGTCCCATGACGCCTGTCAACACAATGCTCCGTTGCCCGTTTCATCACTATGCTCCATGACCACTGTCAACACAATGTCCCATGATTCCTCTCAACACAATGCTCCATTGCCCGTTGCATCACTATGCTCCATGATCACTGTCTTCACAATGTTCTAAATAATTGTCATCACAATGCTCCATGACCCCTGTAATCACAATGCTCCATTCCCTTTTCATCACAGTGCTACAGAATTCTGGTCATCACAATATTCCATAACCGTGTCATCACAATGCTCTATGACCCCTTTCATCACAATGCTCCACGACACTTGTCATCACAATGATCCATGACCACATTCATCACAATGCTTCATGACCACTGTCATCACAATGCTCGATGACCATTGTCATCACAATGCTCCATGCTGTTGTGATCAGAATGCTCCTTAGCCCCTCTAATCACAATGGTCCATGCCAATTTTATCACAATGCTCCAGAATTCTTGTCATCATAATGTTCCATGGCCGTGTCATCACAATGCCCCATGACCCCTGTCATCACAATGCTCCATGGCCCCTGTCATTCCAGTGCTCCATGATATCTTTCTTCACAATTCTAGAGGACCACTGTCATCACAATGCCCCATGACACCTGTCTTCACAATTCGCCATGGCCCTTGTCATCGCAATGCTCCATGAACCGTGTCATCAAAATATTCCAGGACACTTTTCGTCACAATGATCCTTGACCACATGCAACTGAATACTCCATGGACTATGTATTCGCAATCTTTCATGGCCCCTGAAATCAAATTGCTCCATGTTCCCTTTCTAACAATGCTCCATGACCACTGTCAACACAATATCCCATGACGCCTGTCAACGCAATGCTCCATTGTCCGTTTCATCACTATGCTCCATGATCCCTCTTATCACAATGTTCTAGAACAATTCTCATCACAATGCTCCATGACCCCTGTAATCACAATGCTCCATTCCATTTTCATCACTGTGGTATAGAATTCTGGTCATCACAATATTCCATAACCGTGTCATCACAATGCTCTATGACCCCTGTCATCACAATGCTCCACGACACTTGTCATCACAATGATGCATGACCACATTCATCACAATGCTTCATGACCACTGTCATCACAATGCTCCATGCCGCTGTCATCAGAATGCTCCTTGGCCCCTCTAATCACAATGGTCCATGCCCTTTTTATCACAATGCTCCAGAATTCTTGTCATCATAATTCCATGTCCGTGTCACCACAATGCCCCATGACCCCTGTCATCACAATGTTCCATGTCCCCTATCATCCCAGTGCTCCATGATATCTTTCTTCACAATTCTAGAGGACCACTGTCATCACAATGCCCCATGACACCTGTCTTCACATTTCGCCATTGCCCTTGTCATCGCAATGCTCCATGAACCGTGTCATCACAATATTCCAGGACACTTTTTGTCACAATGATCCTTGACCACATTCATCTGAATACTCCATGGCCTATGTATTCACAATTTTTCATGGCCCCTGAAATCAAATTGCTCCATGTTCCCTTTCTAACAATGCTCCATAACCACTGGCAACACAGTGTCCCATGACGCCTGTCAACACAATGCTCCATTGCCCGTTTCATCACTATGCTCCATGATCCCTGTCATCACAATGTTCTAGAACAATTTTCATCACAATGATCCATGACCCCTGTAATCACAATGCTCCATGCCATTTTCATCACTGTGCTACAGAATTCTGGTCATCACAATATTCCATAACCGTGTCATCACAATGCTCTATGACCCCTGTCATCACAATGCTCCACGACACTTGTCATCACAATGATCCATGACCACATTCATCACAATGCTTCATGACCACTGTCATCACAATGCTCGATGACACTTGTCATCACCATGCTCCATGCCGTTGTCATCAGAATGCTCCATGGTCCTCTAATCACAATGGTCCATGCCCTTTTTATCACAATGCTCCAGAACTCTTGTCATCATAATGTTCCATGGCCGTGTCATCACAATGCCCCATGACCCCTGTCATCACAATGTTCCATGGCCCCTGTCATCCCAGTGCTCCATGATATCTTTCTTCACAATTCTACATGACCACTGTCATCAAAATGCCCCATGACACCTGTCTTCACATTTCGCCATGGCCCTTGTCATCGCAATGCTCCATGAACCGTGTCATCACAATATTCCAGGACACTTTTCGTCACAATGATCCTTGACCACATTCATCTGAATACTCCATGGCGTATGTATTCGCAATTTTTCATGGCCACTGAAATCAAATTGCTCCATGTTCCCTTTCTAACTATGCTCCATGACCACTGTCAACACAATGTCCCATGACGCCTGTCATCACAATGCTCCATGGCCCCTATCCTCACTATGCTCCAGGATCCCTGTCATCACAATGTTCTAGAACAAATGTAACCACAATGCTCCATGACCCCTGTAATCACAATGCTCCATTCCCTTTTCATCACAGTGCTACAAAATTCTGGTCATCACAATATTCCCTAACCGTGTCATCACAATGCTCTATGACCCCTGTCATCACAATGCTCCACGACACTTGTCATCACAATGATCCATGACCACATTCATCACAATGCTTCATGACCACTGTCATCACAATGCTCGATGACCATTTTCATCACAATGCTCCATGCCGTTGTCATCAGAATGCTCCTTGGCCCCTCTAATCTCAATGGTCCATGCCCATTTTATCACAATGCTCCAGAATTCTTCTCATCATAATGTTCCATGGCCGTGACATCACAATGCCCCATGACCCCTGTCATCACAATGATCCATGGCCCCTGTCATCCCAGTGCTCCATGATATCTTTCTTCACAATTCTAGAGGACCACTGTCATCACAATGCCCCATGACACCTGTCTTTACATTTCGCCATGGCCCCTGTCATCGCAATGCTCCATTAACCGTGCCATCACAATATTCCAGGACACTTTTCGTCACAATGATCCTTGACCACATTCATCTGAATACTCCATGGCCTATGTATTCACAATTGTTCATGGCCCCTGAAATCAAATTACTCCATGTTCCCTTTCTAACAATGCTCCATGACCACTGTGAACACATTGTCCCATGACGCCTGTCATCACAATGCTCCATGACCCCATTCTTCACTATGTTCCATGATCCCTGTCATCACAATGTTCTAGAACAATTGTCATCACAATGCTCCATGACCACTGTAATCACAATGCTCCATTCTCTTTTCATCACAGTGCTACAGAATTCTGGTCAACACAATATTCCATAACCGTGTCATCACAATTCTCTATGACCCCTGTCATCACAATGCTCCACGACACTTGTCATCACAATGAACCTTAACCACATTCATAACAATGCTTCATGACCACTGTCATCACAATGCTCGATGACCCTTGTCATCACAATGCTCCCTGCCGTTGTCATCAGAATGCTCCTTGTCCCCTCTAATCACAATGGTCCATGCCCTTTTTATCACAATGCTCCAGAATTTTTGTCATCATAATGTTCCATGGCCGTGTCATCACAATGCCCCATGACCCCTCTCATCACAATGTTCCATGTCCCCTATCATCCCAGTGCTCCATGATATCTTTCTTCACAATTCTAGATGACCACTGTCATCACAATGCCCCATGACACCTGTCTTCACATTTCTCCATGGCCCTTGTCATCCCAATGATCCATGAACCGTGTCATCACAATATTCCAGGACAATTTTCGTCACAATGATCCTTGACCACATTCATCTGAATACTCCAAGGCGTATGTATTCGCAATTTTTCATGGCCCCTGAAATCAAATTGCTCCATGTTCCCTTTCTAACAATGCTCCATGACCACTGTCAACACAATGTCCCATGACGCCTGTCAACACAATGCTCCATTGCCCGTTTCATCACTATGCTCCATGATCCCTGTCATCACAATGTTCTAGAACAATTTTCATCACAATGATCCATGACCCCTGTAATCACAATGCTCCATGCTCTTTTCATCACTGTGCTACAGAATTCTGGTCATCACAATATTCCATAACCGTGTCATCACAATGCTCTATGACCCCTGTCATCACAATGCTCCACGACACTTGTCATCACAATGGTCCATGACCACATTCATCACAATGCTTCATGACCACTGTCATCACAATGCTCGATGACCCTTGTCATCACAATGCTCCATGCCGTTGTCATCAGAATGCTCCTTGGCCCCTCTAATCACAATGGTCCATGACCTTTTTATCACAATGCTCCAGAATTATTGTCATAATAATTTTCCATGGCTGTGTCATCACAATGCCCCATGACCCCTGTCATCACAATGCTCCATGGCCCCTGTCATCCTAGTGCTCCATGATGTCTTTCTTCACAACTCTAGATGACCACTGTCATCACAATGCCGCATGTCACCTGTCTTCACATTTCGCCATGGCCCTTGTCATCGCAATGCTCCATGAACCGTGTCATCACAATATTCCAGGACAATTTTCGTCACAATGATCCTTGACCACATTCATCTGAATACTCCATGGCCTATGTATTCACAATTGTTCATGGCCCCTGAAATCAAATTGCACCATGTTCCCTTTCTAACAATGCTCCATGAGCACTGTCAACACAATGTCCCATGGCGCCTGTCATCACAATGCTCCATGGCCCCTTTCCTCACTATGCTCCAGGATCCCTGTCATCATAATGTTCTAGAACAAATGTCATCACAATGCCCCATGACCCCTGTAATCACAATGCTCCATTCCCTTTTCATCACAGTGCTACAGAATTCTGGTCATCACAATATTCCATAACCGTGTCATCACAATGCTCTATGACCCCTGTCATCACAATGTTCCACGACACTTGTCATCACAATGATCCATGACCACATTCATCACAATGCTTCATGACCACTGTCATCACAATGCTCGATGACACTTGTCATCACCATGCTCCATGCCGTTGTCATCAGAATGCTCCTTGGCCCTTCTAATCACAATGGCCCATGCCCTTTTTATCACAATGCTCCAGAATTCTTGTCATCTTAATGTTCCATGGCCGTGTCATCACAATGCCCCATGAACCCTGTCATCACAATGTTCCATGGCCCCTGTCATCCCAGTGCTCCATGATATCTTTCTTCACAATTCTACATGACCACTGTCATCACAATGCCCCATGACACCTGTCTTCACATTTCGCCATGGCCCTTGTCATCGCAATGCTCCATGAACCGTGTCATCACAATATTCCAGGACAATTTTCGTCACAATGATCCTTGACAACATTCATCTGAATTCTCCATGGCGTATGTATTCGCAATTTTTCATGGCCCCTGAAATCAAATTGCTCCATGTTCCCTTTCTAACAATGCTCCATGACCACTGTCAACACATTGTCCCATGACGCCTGTCAACACAATGCTCCATTGCCCGTTTCATCACTATGCTCCATGATCCCTGTCATCACAATGTTCTAGAACAATTGTCATCACAATGCTCCATGACCCCTGTAATCACAATGCTCCACGACAATTGTCATTACAATGATCCATGACCACATTCATCACAATGCTTCATGACCACTGTCATCACAATGCTCGATGACACTTGTCATCACCATGCTCCATGCCGTTGTCATCAGAATGCTCCTTGGCCCTTCTAATCACAATGGCCCATGCCCTTTTTATCACAATGCTCCAGAATTCTTGTCATCTTAATGTTCCATGGCCGTGTCATCACAATGCCCCATGACCCCTGTCATCACAACGCTCCATGGCCCCTGTCATCACAGTGCTCCATGATATCTTTCTTCACAACTCTAGGTGACCACTGTCATCACAATGCCGCATGTCACCTGTCTTCACATTTCGCCATGGTCCTTGTCATCGCAATGCTCCATGAACCGTGTCATCACAATATTCCAGGACACTTTTCGTCACAATGATCCTGGACCACATTCATCTGAATACTCCATGGCCTAAGTATTCGCAATTGTTCATGGCCCCTGAAATCAAATTGCACCATGTTCCCTTTCTAACAATGTTCCATGACAACTGTCAACACAATGACCCATGAGGCCTGTCATCACAATGCTCCATGGCCCCTTTCCTCACTATGCTCCAGGATCCCTGTCATCACAATGTTCTAGAACAAATGTCATCACAATGCTCCATGACCCCTGTAAACACAATGCTCCATTCCCTTTTCATCACAGTGCTACAGAATTCTGGTCATCACAATATTCAATAACCGTGTCATCACAATGCTCTATGACCCCTGTCATCACAATGCTCCACGACACTTGTCATCACAATGATCCATGACCACATTCATCACAATGCTTCATGACCACTGTCATCACAATGCTCGATGACACTTGTCATCACAATGCTCCATGCCGTTGTCATCAGAATGCTCCTTGGCCCCTCTAATCTCAATGGTCCATGCCCATTTTATCACAATGCTCCAGAATTCTTGTCATCATAATGTTCTATGGCCGTGTCATCACAATGCCCCATGACCCCTGTCAACACAATGCCCCATGACACCTGTCTTCACATTTCGCCATGGCCCTTGTCATCGCAATGCTCCATGAACCGTGTCATCACAATATTCCAGGACACTTTTCGTCACAATGATCCTTGACCACATTCATCTGAATACTCCATGGCCTATGTATTTGCAATTTTTCATGGCCCCTGAAATCAAATTGCTCCATGTTCCCTTTCTAACAATGCTCCATGACCACTGTCAACACAATGTCCCATGACGCCTGTCAACACAATGCTCCATTGCCCGTTTCATCACTATGCTCCATGACCACTGTCAACACAATGTCCCATGATGCCTCTCAACACAATGCTCCATTGCCCGTTGCATCACTATGCTCCATGATCACTGTCATCACAATGTTCTAGAACAATTGTCATCACAATGCTCCATGACCCCTGTAATCACAATGCTCCATGCCATTTTCATCACTGTGGTACAGAATTCTGGTCATCACAATATTCCATAACCGTGTCATCACAATGCTCTATGACCCCTGTCATCACAATGCTCCACGACACTTGTCATCACAATGATGCATGACCACATTCATCACAATGCTTCATGACCACTGTCATCACAAAGCTCGATGACCCTTGTCATCACAATGCTCCATGCCGTTGTCATCAGAATGCTCCTTGGCCCCTCTAATCTCAATGGTCCATGCCCATTTTATCACAATTCTCCAGAATTCTTGTCATCATAATGTTCCATGGCCGTGTCATCACAATGCCCCATGACCCCTGTCATCACAATGCTCCATGGCCCCTGTCATCCCAGTGCTCCATGATATCTTTCTTCACAATTCTAGATGACCACTGTCATCACAATGCCCCATGACACCTGTCTTCACATTTCGCCATGGCCCTTGTCATCGCAATGCTCCATGAACCGTTTCATCACAATATTCCATTACACTTTTCGTCACAAAGATCCTTGACCACATTCATCTGTATACGCCATGGCCTATGTATTCAGAATTGTTCTTGGCCCCAGAAATCAAATTGCTCCATGTTCCCTTTCTAACAATGCTCCATGACCACTGTCAACACAATTTCCCATGACGCCTGTCATCACAATGCTCCATGGCCCCTTTCATCACTAGGCTCCATGATCACTGTCTTCACAATGTTCTAAATAATTGTCATCACAATGCTCCATGACCCCTGTAATCACAATGCTCCATTCTCTTTTCATCACAGTGCTACAGAATTCTGGTCATCACAATATTCCATAAACGTGTCATCACAATGCTCTATGACCCCTTTCATCACAATGCTCCACGACACTTGTCATCACAATGATCCATGACCACATTCATCACAATGCTTCATGACCACTGTCATCACAATGCTCGATGACCATTGTCATCACAATGCTCCATGCTGTTGTGATCAGAATGCTCCTTGGCCCCTCTAATCACAATGGTCCATGCCCATTTTATCACAATGCTCCAGAATTCTTGTCATCATAATTTTCCATGGCCGTGTCATCACAATGCCCCATGACCCCTGTCATCACAATGCTCCATGGCCCCTGTCATTCCAGTGCTCCATGATATCTTTCTTCACAATTCTAGAGGACCACTGTCATCACAATGCCCCATGACACCTGTCTTCACAATTCGCCATGGCCCTTGTCATCACAATGCTCCATGAACTGTGTCATCAAAATATTCCAGGACACTTTTCGTCACAATGATTCTTGACCACATTCATCTGAATACTCCATGGACTATGTATTCGCAATCTTTCATGGCCCCTGAAATCAAATTGCTCCATGTTCCCTTTCTAACAATGCTCCATGACCACTGTCAACACAATATCCCATGACGCCTGTTAACGCAATGCTCCATTGTCCGTTTCATCACTATGCTCCATGATCCCTCTCATCACAATGTTCTAGAACAATTCTCATCACAATGCTCCATGACCCCTGTAATCACAATGCTCCATTCCATTTTCATCACTGTGGTATAGAATTCTGGTCATCACAATATTCCATAACCGTGTCATCACAATGCTCTATGACCCCTGTCATCACAATGCTCCACGACACTTGTCATCACAATGAACCTTAACCACATTCATAACAATGCTTCATGACCACTGTCATCACAATGCTCGATGACCCTTGTCATCACAATGCTCCCTGCCGTTGTCATCAGAATGCTCCTTGGCCCCTCTAATCACAATGGTCCATGCCCTTTTTATCACAATGCTCCAGAATTTTTGTCATCATAATGTTCCATGGCCGTGTCATCACAATGCCCCATTACCCCTCTCATCACAATGTTCCATGTCCCCTATCATCCCAGTGCTCCATGATATCTTTCTTCACAATTCTAGATGACCACTGTCATCACAATGCCCCATGACACCTGTCTTCACATTTCGCCATGGCCCTTGTCATCCCAATGCTCCATGAACCGTGTCATCACAATATTCCAGCACAATTTTCGTCACAATGATCCTTGACCACATTCATCTGAATACTCCAAGGCGTATGTATTCGCAATTTTTCATGGCCCCTGAAATCAAATTGCTCCATGTTCCCTTTCTAACAATGCTCCATGACCACTGTCAACACAATGTCCCATGACGCCTGTCAACACAATGCTCCATTGCCCGTTTCATCACTATGCTCCATGATCCCTGTCATCACAATGTTCTAGAACAATTTTCATCACAATGATCCATGACCCCTGTAATCACAATGCTCCATGCTCTTTTCATCACTGTGCTACAGAATTCTGGTCATCACAATATTCCATAACCGTGTCATCACAATGCTCTATGACCCCTGTCATCACAATGCTCCACGACACTTGTCATCACAATGGTCCATGACCACATTCATCGCAATGCTTCATGACCACTGTCATCACAATGCTCGATGACCCTTGTCATCACAATGCTCCATGCCGTTGTCATCAGAATGCTCCTTGGCCCCTCTAATCACAATGGTCCATGACCTTTTTATCACAATGCTCCAGAATTATTGTCATAATAATGTTCCATGGCTGTGTCATCACAATGCCCCATGACACCTGTCATCACAATGCTCCATGGCCCCTGTCATCCCAGTGCTCCATGATATCTTTCTTCACAACTCTAGATGACCACTGTCATCACAATGCCGCATGTCACCTGTCTTCACATTTCGCCATGGCCCTTGTCATCGCAATGCTCCATGAACCGTGTCATCACAATATTCCAGGACACTTTTCGTCACAATGATCCTTGACCACATTCATCTGAATACTCCATGGCCTATGTATTCACAATTGTTCATGGCCCCTGAAATCAAATTGCACCATGTTCCATTTCTAACAGTGCTCCATGACAACTGTCAACACAATATCCCATGACGCCTGTCATCACAATGCTCCATGGCCCCTTTCCTCACTATGCTCCAGGATCCCTGTCATCACAATGTTCTAGAACAAATGTCATCACAATGCTCCATGACCCCTGTAATCACAATGCTCCATTCCCTTTTCATCACAGTGCTACAGAATTCTGGTCATCACAATATTCCATAACCGTGTCATCACAATGCTCTATGACCCCTGTCATCACAATATTCCACGACACTTGTCATCACAATGATCCATGACCACATTCATCACAATGCTTCATGACCACTGTCATCACAATGCTCGATGACACTTGTCATCACCATGCTCCATGCCGTTGTCATCAGAATGCTCCTTGGCCCTTCTAATCACAATGGCCCATGCCCTTTTTATCACAATGCTCCAGAATTCTTGTCATCTTAATGTTCCATGGCCGTGTCATCACAATGAACCATGACCCCTGTCATCACAATGTTCCATGGCCCCTGTCATCCCAGTGCTCCATGATATCTTTCTTCACAATTCTACATGACCACTGTCATCACAATGCCCCATGACACCTGTCTTCACATTTCACCATGGCCCTTGTCATCGCAATGCTCCATGAACCGTGTCATCACAATATTCCTGGACACTTTTCGTCACAATGATCCTTGACAACATTCATCTGAATACTCCATGGCGTATGTATTCGCAAGTTTTCATGGCCCCTGAAATCAAATTGCTCCATGTTCCCTTTCTAACAATGCTCCATGACCACTGTCAACACAATTTCCCATGACGCCTGTCAACACAATGCTCCATTGCCCGTTTCATCACTATGCTCCATGATCCCTGTCATCACAATGTTCTAGAACAATTGTCATCACAATGCTCCATGACCCCTGTAATCACAATGCTCCATGCCCATTTCATCACTGTGCTACAGAATTCTGGTCATCACAATATTCCATAACCGTGTCATCACAATGCTCTATGACCCCTGTCATCACAATGCTCCACGACAATTGTCATTACAATGATCCATGACCACATTCATCACAATGCTTCATGACCACTGTCATCACAATGCTCGATGACCCTTGTCATCACAATGCTCCATGCCGTTGTCATCAGAATGCTCCTTGGCCCTTCTAATCACAATGGTCCATGACCTTTTTATCACAATGCTCCAGAATTATTGTCATAATAATGTTCCATGGCCGTGTCATCACAATGCCCCATGACCCCTGTCATCACAATGCTCCATGGCCCCTGTCATCCCAGTGCTCCATGATATCTTTCTTCACAACTCTAGGTGACCACTGTCATCACAATGCCGCATGTCACCTGTCTTCACATTTCGCCATGGCCCTTGTCATCGCAATGCTCCATGAACCGTGTCATCACAATATTCCAGGACACTTTTCGTCACAATGATCCTGGACCATATTCATCTGAATACTCCATGGCCTATGTATTCGCAATTGTTCATGGCCCCTGAAATCAAATTGCACCATGTTCCCTTTCTAACAATGCTCCATGACAACTGTCAACACAATGTCCCATGACGCCTGTCATCACAATGCTCCATGGCCCCTTTCCTCACTATGCTCCAGGATCCCTGTCATCACAATGTTCTAGAACAAATGTCATCACAATGCTCCATGACCCCTGTAAACACAATGCTCCATTCCCTTTTCATCACAGTGCTACAGAATTCTGGTCATCACAATATTCAATAACCGTGTCATCACAATGCTCTATGACCCCTGTCATCACAATGCTCCACTACACTTGTCATCACAATGATCCATGACCACATTCATCACAATGCTTCATGACCACTGTCATCACAATGCTCGATGACCCTTTTCATCACAATGCTCCATGCCGTTGTCATCAGAATGCTCCTTGGCCCCTCTAATCTCAATGGTCCATGCCCATTTTATCACAATGCTCCAGAATTCTTGTCATCATAATGTTCCATGGCCGTGACATCACAATGCCCCATGACCACTGTCATCACAATGATCCATGGCCCCTGTCATCCCAGTGCTCCATGATATCTTTCTTCACAATTCTACATGACCACTGTCATCACAATGCCCCATGACACCTGTCTTCACATTTCGCCATGGCCCTTGTCATCGCAATGCTCCATGAACCGTGTCATCACAATATTCCAGGACACTTTTCGTCACAATGATCCTTGACAACATTCATCTGAATACTCCATGGCCTATGTATTCACAATTTTTCATGGCCACTGAAATCAATTTGCTCCATGTTCCCTTTCTAACAATGCTCCATGACCACTGTCAAAACAATGTCCCATGGCGCCTATCATCACAATGCTCCATGACCCCTTTCATCACTATGCTCCATGATCCCTGTCATCACAATGTTCTAGAACAATTGTCATCACAATGCTCCATGACCCCTGTAATCACAATGCTCCATTCCCTTTTCATCACAGTGCTATAGAATTCTAGTCATCACAATATTCCATAACCATGTCATCACAATGCTCTATGACCCCTGTCATCACAATGCTCCACGACACTTGTCATCACAATGATCCATGACCACATTCATCACAATGCTTCATGACCACTGTCATCACAATGCTCGATGACCCTTGTCGTCACAATGCTCCATGCCTTTGTCATCAGAATGCTCCTTGGCCCCTCTAATCACAATTGTCCATGACCTTTTTATCACAATGCTCCATAATTCTTGTCATCATAATGTTCTATGGCCGTGTCATCACAATGCCCCATGACCCCTGTCATCACAATGCCCCATGACACCTGTCTTCACATTTCGCCATGGCCCTTGTCATCGCAATGCTCCATGAACCGTGTCATCACAATATTCCAGGACACTTTTCGTCACAATGATCCTTGACCACATTCATCTGAATACTCCATGGCCTATGTATTCACAATTGTTCATGGCCCCTGAAATCTAATTGCTCCATTTTCCCTTTCTAACAATGCTCCATGACCACTGTCAACACAATGTCCCATGACGCCTGTCATCACAATGCTCCATGGCCCCTTTCATCACTATGCTCCATGATCCCTGTCATCACAATGTTCTAGAACATTTGTCATCACAATGCTCCATGACCCCTGTAATCACAATGCTCCATTCCCTTTTCATCACTGTGCTACAGAATTCTGGTCATTACAATATTCCATAACCGTGTCATCACAATGCTCTATGACCCCTGTCATCACAATGCTCCAAGACACTTGTCATCACAATGATCCATGACCACATTCATCACAATGCTTCATGACCACTGTCATCACAATGCTCGATGACCTTTGTCATCACAATGCTCCATGCCGTTGTCATCAGAATGCTCCTTGGCCCCTCTAATCACAATGGTCCATGCCCGTTTTATCACAATGCTCCAGAATTCTTGTCATCATAATGTTCCATGGCCGTATCATCACAATGCCCCATGACCCCTGTCATCACAATGTTCCATGGCCCCTTTCATCCCAGTGCTCCATGATATCTTTCTTCACAATTCTAGATGACCACTGTCATCACAATGCCCCATGACACCTGTCTTCACATTTCGCCATGGCACTGGTCATCGCAATGCTCCATGAACCATGTCATCACAATATTCCAGGACACTTTTCGTCACAATGATCCATGACCACATTCATCACAATGCTTCATGACCACTGTCATCACAAAACTCGATGACCCTTGTCATCACAATGCTCCATGCCGTTGTCATCAGAATGCTCCTTGGCCCCTCTAATCTCAATGGTCCATGCCCATTTTATCACAATGCTCCAGAATTCTTGTCATCATAATGTTCCATGGCCGTGTCATCACAATGCCCCATGACCCCTGTCATCACAATGCTCCATGGCCCCTGTCATCCCAGTGCTCCATGATATCTTTCTTCACAATTCTAGAGGACCACTGTCATCACAATGCCCCATGACACCTGTCTTCACATTTCGCCATGGCCCTTGTCATCGGAATGCTCCATGAAATGTGTCATCACAATATTCCAGGACACTTTTCGTCACAATGATCCTTGACCACATTAATCTGAATACTCCATGGCCTATGTATTCACAATTTTTCATGGCCACTGAAATCAATTTGCTCCATGTTCCCTTTCTAACAATGCTCCATGACCACTGTCAAAACAATGTCCCATGACGCCTATCATCACAATGCTCCATGGCCCCTTTCATCACTATGCTCCATGTTCCCTGTCATCACAATGTTCTAGAACAATTGTCATCACAATGCTCCATGACTCCTGTAATCACAATGCTGCATTCCCTTTTCATCACAGTGCTACAGAATTCTGGTCATCACAATATTCCATAACCGTGTCATCACAATGCTCTATGACCCCTGTCATCACAATGCTCCACGACACTTGTCATCACAATGATCCATGACCACATTCATCACAATGCTTCATGACCACTGTCATCACAATGCTCGATGACCCTGGTCATCACCATGCTCCATGCCGTTGTCATCAGAATGCTCCTTGGCCCTTCTAATCACAATGGTCCATGCCGTTTTTATCACAATGCTCCAGAATTCTTGTCATCATAATGTTCCATGGCCGTGTCATCACAATGCCCCATGACCCCTGTCATCACAATGCCCCATGACACCTGTCTTCACATTTCGCCATGGCCCTTGTCATCGCAATACTCCATGAACCGTGTCATCACAATATTCCAGGACACTTTTCGTCACAATGATCCTTGACCACATTCATCTGAATACTCCATGGCCTATGTATTCACAATTTTTCATGGCCCCTGAAATCTAATTGCTCCATTTTCCCTTTCTAACAATGCTCCATGACCACAGTCAAAACAATGTCCCATGACGCCTGTCATCACAATGCTCCATGGCCCCTTTCATCACTATGCTCCATGATCCCTGTCATCACAATGTTCTAGAACATTTGTCATCACAATGCTCCATGACCCCTCTAATCACAATGCTCCATTCCCTTTTCATCACTGTGCTACAGAATTCTGGTCATTACAATATTCCATAACCGTGTCATCACAATGCTCTATGACCCCTGTCATCACAATGCTCCACGACACTTGTCATCACAATGATCCATGACCACTTTCATCACAATGCTTCATGACCACTGTCATCACAATGCTCGATGACCTTTGTCATCACAATGCTCCATGCCGTTGTCATCAGAATGCTCCTTGGCCCCTCTAATAACAATGGTCCATGCCCTTTTTATCACAATGCTCCAGAATTCTTGTCATCATAATGTTCCATGGCCGTATCATCACAATGCCCCATGACCCCTGTCATCACAATGTTCCATGGCCCCTTTCATCCCAGTGCTCCATGATATCTTTCTTCACAATTCTAGATGACCACTGTCATCACAATGCCCCATGACACCTGTCTTCACATTTCGCCATGGCACTGGTCATCGCAATGCTCCATGAACCATGTCATCACAATATTCCAGGACACTTTTCGTCACAATGATCCTTGACCACATTCATCTGAATACTCCATGGCCTATGTATTCGCAATTTTTCATGACCCCTGAAATCAAATTGCTCCATGTTCTCTTTCTAACAATGCTCCATGACCACTGTCAACACAATGTCCCATGACGCCTGTCATCACAATGCTCCATGGCCCCTTTCATCACTATGCTCCATAATCCCTGACATCACAATGTTCTAGAACAATTGTCATCACAATGCTCCATGACCCCTGTAATCACAATGCTGCATTCCCTTTTCATCACAGTTCTACAGAATTCTGGTCATCACAATATTCCATAACCGTGTCATCACAATGCTCTATGACCCCTGTCATCAGAATGCTCCACGACACTTGTCATCACAATGATGCATGACCACATTCATCACAATGCTTCATGACCACTGTCATCACAAAGCTCGATGACCCTTGTCATCACAATGCTCCATGCCGTTGTCATCAGAATGCTCCTTGGCCCCTCTAATCTCAATGGTCCATGCCCATTTTATCACAATGCTCCAGAATTCTTGTCATCATAATGTTCCATGGCCGTGTCATCACAATGCCCCATGACCCCTGTCATCACAATGCTCCATAGCCCCTGTCATCCCAGCGCTCCATGATATCTTTCTTCACAATTCTAGAGGACCACTGTCATCACAATGCCCCATGACACCTGTCTTCACATTTCGCCATGGCCCTTGTCATCGCAATGCTCCATGAACCGTGTCATCACAATATTCCAGGACACTTTTCGTCACAATGATCCTTGACCACATTCATCTGAATACTCCATGGCCTATGTATTCACAATTGTTCATGGCCCCTGAAATCTAATTGCTCCATTTTCCCTTTCTAACAATGCTCCATGACCACTGTCAACACAATGTCCCATGACGCCTGTCATCACAATGCTCCATGGCCCCTTTCATCACTATGCTCCATGATCCCTGTCATCACAATGTTCTAGAACATTTGTCATCACAATGCTCCATGACCCCTGTAATCACAATGCTCCATTCCCTTTTCATCACTGTGCTACAGAATTCTGGTCATTACAATATTCCATAACCGTGTCATCACAATGCTCTATGACCCCTGTCATCACAATGCTCCAAGACACTTGTCATCACAATGATCCATGACCACATTCATCACAATGCTTCATGACCACTGTCATCACAATGCTCGATGACCTTTGTCATCACAATGCTCCATGCCGTTGTCATCAGAATGCTCCTTGGCCCCTCTAATCACAATGGTCCATGCCCGTTTTATCACAATGCTCCAGAATTCTTGTCATCATAATGTTCCATGGCCGTATCATCACAATGCCCCATGACCCCTGTCATCACAATGTTCCATGGCCCCTTTCATCCCAGTGCTCCATGATATCTTTCTTCACAATTCTAGATGACCACTGTCATCACAATGCCCCATGACACCTGTCTTCACATTTCGCCATGGCACTGGTCATCGCAATGCTCCATCAACCATGTCATCACAATATTCCAGGACACTTGTCGTCACAATGATCCTTGACCACATTCATCTGAATCCTCCATGGCCTATGTATTCGCAATTTTTCATGACCCCTGAAATCAAATTGCTCCATGTTCTCTTTCTAACAATGCTCCATGACCACTGTCAACACAATGTCCCATTACGCCTGTCATCACAATGCTCCATGGCCCCTTTCATCACTATGCTCCATGATCCCTGTCATCACAATGTTCGAGAACAATTGTCATCACAATGCTCCATGACCCCTGTAATCACAATGCTCCATTCCCTTTTCATCACAGTGCTACAGAATTCTGGTCATCACAATATTCCATAACCGTGTCATCACAATGCTCTCTGACCCCTGTCATCAGAATGCTCCACGACACTTGTCATCACAATGATGCATGACCACATTCATCACAATGCTTCATGACCACTGTCATCACAAAGCTCGATGACCCTTGTCATCACAATGCTCCATGCCGTTGTCATCAGAATGCTCCTTGGCCCCTCTAATCTCAATGGTCCATGCCCATTTTATCACAATGCTCCAGAATTCTTGTCATCATAATGTTCCATGGCCGTGTCATCACAATGCCCCATGACCCCTGTCATCACAATGCTCCATGGCCCCTGTCATCCCAGTGCTCCATGATATCTTTCTTCACAATTCTAGAGGACCACTGTCATCACAATGCCCCATGACACCTGTCTTCACATTTCGCCATGGCCCTTGTCATCGGAATGCTCCATGAAATGTGTCATCACAATATTCCAGGACACTTTTCGTCACAATGATCCTTGACCACATTAATCTGAATACTCCATGGCCTATGTATTCACAATTTTTCATGGCCACTGAAATCAATTTGCTCCATGTTCCCTTTCTAACAATGCTCCATGACCACTGTCAAAACAATGTCCCATGACGCCTATCATCACAATGCTCCATGGCCCCTTTCATCACTATGCTCCATGTTCCCTGTCATCACAATGTTCTAGAACAATTGTCATCACAATGCTCCATGACCCCTGTAATCACAATGCTGCATTCCCTTTTCATCACAGTGCTACAGAATTCTGGTCATCACAATATTCCATAACCGTGTCATCACAATGCTCTATGACCCCTGTCATCACAATGCTCCACGACACTTGTCATCACAATGATCCATGACCACATTCATCACAATGCTTCATGACCACTGTCATCACAATGCTCGATGACCCTGGTCATCACCATGCTCCATGCCGTTGTCATCAGAATGCTCCTTGGTCCTTCTAATCACAATGGTCCATGCCGTTTTTATCACAATGCTCCAGAATTCTTGTCATCATAACGTTCCATGGCCCTGTCATCACAATGCCCCATGACCCCTGTCATCACAATGCCCCATGACACCTGTCTTCACATTTCGCCATGGCCCTTGTCATCGCAATACTCCATGAACCGTGTCATCACAATATTCCAGGACACTTTTCATCACAATGATCCTTGACCACATTCATCTGAATACTCCATGGCCTATGTATTCACAATTTTTCATGGCCCCTGAAATCTAATTGCTCCATTTTCCCTTTCTAACAATGCTCCATGACCACAGTCAACACAATGTCCCATGACGCCTGTCATCACAATGCTCCATGGCCCCTTTCATCACTATGCTCCATGATCCCTGTCATCACAATGTTCTAGAACATTTGTCATCACAATGCTCCATGACCCCTGTAATCACAATGCTCCATTCCCTTTTCATCACTGTGCTACAGAATTCTGGTCATTACAATATTCCATAACCGTGTCATCACAATGCTCTATGACCCCTGTCATCACAATGCTCCACGACACTTGTCATCACAATGATCCATGATCACTTTCATCACAATGCTTCATGACCACTGTCATCACAATGCTCGATGACCTTTGTCATAACAATGCTCCATGCCGTTGTCATCAGAATGCTCCTTGGCCCCTCTAATAACAATGGTCCATGCCCTTTTTATCACAATGCTCCAGAATTCTTGTCATCATAATGTTCCATGGCCGTATCATCACAATGCCCCATGACACCTGTCATCACAATGTTCCATGGCCCCTTTCATCCCAGTGCTCCATGATATCTTTCTTCACAATTCTAGATGACCACTGTCATCACAATGCCCCATGACACCTGTCTTCACATTTCGCCATGGCACTGGTCATCGCAATGCTCCATGAACCATGTCATCACAATATTCCAGGACACTTTTCGTCACAATGATCCTTGACCACATTCATCTGAATACTCCATGGCCTATGTATTCGCAATTTTTCATGACCCCTGAAATCAAATTGCTCCATGTTCCATTTCTAACAATGCTCCATGACCACTGTCAACACAATGTCCCATGACGCCTGTCATCACAATGCTCCATGGCCCCTTTCATCACTATGCTCCATAATCCCTGACATCACAATGTTCTAGAACAATTGTCATCACAATGCTCCATGACCCCTGTAATCACAATGCTGCATTCCCTTTTCATCACAGTGCTACAGAATTCTGGTCATCACAATATTCCATAACCGTGTCATCACAATGCTCTATGACCCCTGTCATCAGAATGCTCCACGACACTTGTCATCACAATGATGCATGACCACATTCATCACAATGCTTCATGACCACTGTCATCACAAAGCTCGATGACCCTTGTCATCACAATGCTCCATGCCGTTGTCATCAGAATGCTCCTTGGCCCCTCTAATCTCAATGGTCCATGCCCATTTTATCACAATGCTCCAGAATTCTTGTCATCATAATGTTCCATGGCCGTGTCATCACAATGCCCCATGACCCCTGTCATCACAATGCTCCATAGCCCCTGTCATCCCAGCGCTCCATGATATCTTTCTTCACAATTCTAGAGGACCACTGTCATCACAATGCCCCATGACACCTGTCTTCACATTTCGCCATGGCCCTTGTCATCGGAATGCTCCATGAAATGTGTCATCACAATATTCCAGGACACTTTTCGTCACAATGATCCTTGACCACATTAATCTGAATACTCCATGGCCTATGTATTCACAATTGTTCATGCCCACTGAAATCTATTTGCTCCATGTTCCCTTTCTAACAATGCTCCATGACCACTGTCAAAACAGTGTCCCATGACGCCTATTATCACAATGCTCCATGGCCCCTTTCATCACTATGCTCCATGATCCCTGTCATCACAATGTTCTAGAACAATTGTCATCACAATGCTCCATGACCCCTGTAATCACAATGCTCCATTCCCTTTTCATCACAGTGCTACAGAATTCTGGTCATCACAATATTCCATAACCGTGTCATCACAATGCTCTATGCCCCCTGTCATCACAATGCTCCACGACACTTTTCATCAGAATGCTCCACGACACTTGTCATCACAATGATCCATGACCACATTCATCACAATGCTCCATGCCGTTGTCATCAGAATGCTCCTTGGTCCCTCTATTCACAATGGTCCATGCCCTTTTTATCACAATGCTCCAGAATTCTTGTCAACATAATGTTCCATGGCCGTGTCATCACAATGACCCATGACCCCTGTCATCACAATGTTCCATGGCCCCTGTCATCCCAGTGCTCCATGATATCTTTCTTCACAATTCTAGAGGACCACTGTCATCACAATGCCCCATGACACTTGTCTTCACTTTTCGCCATGACCCTTGTGATCGCAATGCTCCATGTACCGTGTCATCACATTATTCCAGGACACTTTTCCTCACAATGATCCTTGACCACATTCATCTGAATACTCAATGGCGTATGTATTCGCAATTTTTCATGGCCCCTGAAATCAAATTGCTCCATGTTCCCTTTCTAACAGAGCTCCATGTCCACTGTCAACACAATGTCCCATGACGCCTGTCAACACAAATCTCCATTGCCCCTTTCATTCACAATGTTCTAGAACATTTGTCATCACAATGCTCCATGACCCCTGTAATCACAATGCTCCATTCCCTTTTCATCACTGTGCTACAGAATTCTGGTCATCACAATATTCCATAACCGTGTCATCACAATGCTCTATGACCCCTGTCATCACAATGCTCCACGACACTTGTCATCACAATGATGCATGACCACATTCATCACAATGCTTCATGACCAGTATCATCACAATGCTCGATGAGCCTTGTCATCACAATGCTCCATGCCGTTGTCATCAGAATGCTCCTTGGCCCCTATAATCACAATTGTCCATGACCTTTTTATCACAATGCTCCAGAATTCTTGTCATCATAATGTTCCATGGCCGTGTCATCACAATGCCCCATGGCCCCTGTCATCCCTGTGCTCCATGATATCTTTCTTCACAATTCTAGATGACCACTGTCATCACAATGCCCCATGACACCTGTCTTCACATTTCGCCATGGCCCTTGTCATCGCAATGCTCCATGAACCGTGTCATCACAATATTCCAGGACACTTGTCGTCACAATGATCCTTGACCACATTCATCTGAATACTCCATGGCATATTTATTCGCAATTTTTCATAGCCCCTGAAATCAAATTGCTCCATGTTCCCTTTCTAACAATGCTCCATGACCACTGTCAACACATTGTCCCATGACGCCTGTCATCACAATGCTCCATGGCCCCTTTCATCACTATTCTCCATGATCCCTGTCATCACAATGTTCTAAAACAATTGTCATCACAATGCTCCAATACCCCTGTAATCACAATGCTACATTCCCGTTACATCACAGTGCTACAGAATTCTGGTCATCACAATATTCCATAACCGTGTCATCACAATGCTTTATGCCCGTTGTCATCACATTGCTCCACGACACTTGTCATCACAATGATCCATGACCACATTCATCACAATGCTTCATGACCACTGTCATCACAAAGCTCGATGACCCTTGTCATCACAATGCTCCATGACATTGTCATCAGAATGCTCCTTGGCCCCTCTAATCACAATGGTCCATGCCCATTTTATCACAATGCTCCAGAATTCTTGTCATCATAATGTTCCATGGCCGTGTCATCACAAAGCCCCATGACCCCTGTAATCACAATGCTCCATGGCCCCTGTCATCCCAGTGCTCCATGATATCTTTCTCTACAATTCTAGATGACCACTGTCATCACAATGCCCCATGACACCTGTCTTCACATTTCGCCATGGCCCTTGTCATCGCAATGCTCCATGAACCGTGTCATCACAATATTCCAGGACACTTTTTGTCACAATGATCCATGACGACATTCATCTGAATACTCCATGGCCTATGTATTCACAAATTTTCATGGCCCCTGAAATCACTTTGCTCCATGTTCCCTTTCTAACAATGCTCCATGACCACTGTCAACACATTGTCCCATGACGCCTGTCATCACAATTCTCCATGGCCCCTTTCATCACTGTGCTCCATGATCCCTGTCTTCACAATGTTCTAGAACAATTGTCATCACAATGCCCCATGACCCCTGTAATCACAATGCTCCATTCCCTTTTCATCACAGTGCTACAGAATTCTGGTCATCACAATATTCCATAACCGTGTCATCACAATGCTCTATGACCCCTGTCATCACAATGCTCCACGACACTTGTCATCACAATGATCCATGACCTCTTTCATCACAATGCTTCATGACCACTGTCATCACAATGCTCGATGACCTTTGTCATCACAATGCTCCATGCCGTTGTCATCAGAATGCTCCTTGGCCCCTCTAATAACAATGGTCCATGCCCTTTTTATCACAATGCTCCAGAATTCTTGTCATCATAATGTTCCATGGCCGTATCATCACAATGCCCCATGACCCCTGTCATCACAATGTTCCATGGCCCCTTTCATCCCAGTGCTCCATGATATCTTTCTTCACAATTCTAGATGACCACTGTCATCACAATGCCCCATGACACCTGTCTTCACATTTCGCCATGGCACTGGTCATCGCAATGCTCCATGAACCATGTCATCACAATATTCCAGGACACTTTTCGTCACAATGATCCTTGACCACATTCATCTGAATACTCCATGGCCTATGTATTCGCAATTTTTCATGACCCCTGAAATCAAATTGCTCCATGTTCTCTTTCTAACAATGCTCCATGACCACTGTCAACACAATGTCCCATGACGCCTGTCATCACAATGCTCCATGGCCCCTTTCATCACTATGCTCCATAATCCCTGACATCACAATGTTCTAGAACAATTGTCATCACAATGCTCCATGACCCCTGTAATCACAATGCTGCATTCCCTTTTCATCACAGTGCTACAGAATTCTGGTCATCACAATATTCCATAACCGTGTCATCACAATGCTCTATGACCCCTGTCATCAGAATGCTCCACGACTCTTGTCATCACAATGATGCATGACCACATTCATCACAATGCTTCATGACCACTGTCATCACAAAGCTCGATGACCCTTGTCATCACAATGCTCCATGCCGTTGTCATCAGAATGCTCCTTGGCCCCTCTAATCTCAATGGTCCATGCCCATTTTATCACAATGCTCCAGAATTCTTGTCATCATAATGTTCCATGGCCGTGTCATCACAATGCCCCATGACCCCTGTCATCACAATGCTCCATAGCCCCTGTCATCCCAGCGCTCCATGATATCTTTCTTCACAATTCTAGAGGACCACTGTCATCACAATGCCCCATGACACCTGTCTTCACATTTCGCCATGGCCCTTGTCATCGCAATGCTCCATGAACCGTGTCATCACAATATTCCAGGACACTTTTCGTCACAATGATCCTTGACCACATTCATCTGAATACTCCATGGCCTATGTATTCACAATTGTTCATGGCCCCTGAAATCTAATTGCTCCATTTTCCCTTTCTAACAATGCTCCATGACCACTGTCAACACAATGTCCCATGACGCCTGTCATCACAATGCTCCATGGCCCCTTTCATCACTATGCTCCATGATCCCTGTCATCACAATGTTCTAGAACATTTGTCATCACAATGCTCCATGACCCCTGTAATCACAATGCTCCATTCCCTTTTCATCACTGTGCTACAGAATTCTGGTCATTACAATATTCCATAACCGTGTCATCACAATGCTCTATGACCCCTGTCATCACAATGCTCCAAGACACTTGTCATCACAATGATCCATGACCACATTCATCACAATGCTTCATGACCACTGTCATCACAATGCTCGATGACCTTTGTCATCACAATGCTCCATGCCGTTGTCATCAGAATGCTCCTTGGCCCCTCTAATCACAATGGTCCATGCCCGTTTTATCACAATGCTCCAGAATTCTTGTCATCATAATGTTCCATGGCCGTATCATCACAATGCCCCATGACCCCTGTCATCACAATGTTCCATGGCCCCTTTCATCCCAGTGCTCCATGATATCTTTCTTCACAATTCTAAATGACCACTGTCATCACAATGCCCCATGACACCTGTCTTCACATTTCGCCATGGCACTGGTCATCGCAATGCTCCATCAACCATGTCATCACAATATTCCAGGACACATTTCGTCACAATGATCCTTGACCACATTCATCTGAATCCTCCATGGCCTATGTATTCGCAATTTTTCATGACCCCTGAAATCAAATTGCTCCATGTTCTCTTTCTAACAATGCTCCATGACCACTGTCAACACAATGTCCCATTACGCCTGTCATCACAATGCTCCATGGCCCCTTTCATCACTATGCTCCATGATCCCTGTCATCACAATGTTCTAGAACAATTGTCATCACAATGCTCCATGACCCCTGTAATCACAATGCTCCATTCCCTTTTCATCACAGTGCTACAGAATTCTGGTCATCACAATATTCCATAACCGTGTCATCACAATGCTCTCTGACCCCTGTCATCACAATGCTCCACGACACTTGTCATCACAATGACCCATGACCACATTCATCACAATGCTTCATGACCACTGTCATCACAATGCTCGATGACCCTGGTCATCACCATGCTCCATGCCGTTGTCATCAGAATGCTCCTTGGCCCTTCTAATCACAATGGTCCATGCCGTTTTTATCACAATGCTCCAGAATTCTTGTCATCATAACGTTCCATGGCCGTGTCATCACAATGCCCCATGACCCCTGTCATCACAATGCCCCATGATACCTGTCTTCACATTTCGCCATGGCCCTTGTCATCGCAATACTCCATGAACCGTGTCATCACAATATTCCAGGACACTTTTCATCACAATGATCCTTGACCACATTCATCTGAATACTCCATGGCCTATGTATTCACAATTTTTCATGGCCCCTGAAATCTAATTGCTCCATTTTCCCTTTCTAACAATGCTCCATGACCACAGTCAACACAATGTCCCATGACGCCTGTCATCACAATGCTCCATGGCCCCTTTCATCACTATGATCCATGATCCCTGTCATCACAATGTTCTAGAACATTTGTCATCACAATGCTCCATGACCCCTGTAATCACAATGCTCCATTCCCTTTTCATCACTGTGCTACAGAATTCTGGTCATTACAATATTCCATAACCGTGTCATCACAATGCTCTATGACCCCTGTCATCACAATGCTCCACGACACTTGTCATCACAATGATCCATGATCACTTTCATCACAATGCTTCATGACCACTGTCATCACAATGCTCGATGACCTTTGTCATCACAATGCTCCATGCCGTTGTCATCAGAATGCTCCTTGGCCCCTCTAATAACAATGGTCCATGCCCTTTTTATCACAATGCTCCAGAATTCTTGTCATCATAATGTTCCATGGCCGTATCATCACAATGCCCCATGACCCCTGTCATCACAATGTTCCATGGCCCCTTTCATCCCAGTGCTCCATGATATCTTTCTTCACAATTCTAGATGACCACTGTCATCACAATGCCCCATGACACCTGTCTTCACATTTCGCCATGGCACTGGTCATCGCAATGCTCCATGAACCATGTCATCACAATATTCCAGGACACTTTTCGTCACAATGATCCTTGACCACATTCATCTGAATACTCCATGGCCTATGTATTCGCAATTTTTCATGACCCCTGAAATCAAATTGCTCCATGTTCTCTTTCTAACAATGCTCCATGACCACTGTCAACACAATGTCCCATGACGCCTGTCATCACAATGCTCCATGGCCCCTTTCATCACTATGCTCCATAATCCCTGACATCACAATGTTCTAGAACAATTGTCATCACAATGCTCCATGACCCCTGTAATCACAATGCTGCATTCCCTTTTCATCACAGTGCTACAGAATTCTGGTCATCACAATATTCCATAACCGTGTCATCACAATGCTCTATGACCCCTGTCATCAGAATGCTCCACGACACTTGTCATCACAATGATGCATGACCACATTCATCACAATGCTTCATGACCACTGTCATCACAAAGCTCGATGACCCTTGTCATCACAATGCTCCATGCCGTTGTCATCAGAATGCTCCTTGGCCCCTCTAATCTCAATGGTCCATGCCCATTTTATCACAATGCTCCAGAATTCTTGTCATCATAATGTTCCATGGCCGTGTCATCACAATGCCCCATGACCCCTGTCATCACAATGCTCCATGGCCCCTGTCATCCCAGTGCTCCATGATATCTTTCTTCACAATTCTAGAGGACCACTCTCATCACAATGCCCCATGACACCTGTCTTCACATTTCGCCATGGCCCTTGTCATCGGAATGCTCCATGAAATGTGTCATCACAATATTCCAGGACACTTTTCGTCACAATGATCCTTGACCACATTAATCTGAATACTCCATGGCCTATGTATTCACAATTTTTCATGGCCACTGAAATCAATTTGCTCCATGTTCCCTTTCTAACAATGCTCCATGACCACTGTCAAAACAATGTCCCATGACGCCTATCATCACAATGCTCCATGGCCCCTTTCATCACTATGCTCCATGTTCCCTGTCATCACAATGTTCTAGAACAATTGTCATCACAATGCTCCATGATCCCTGTAATCACAATGCTGCATTCCCTTTTCATCACAGTGCTACAGAATTCTGGTCATCACAATATTCCATAACCGTGTCATCACAATGCTCTATGACCCCTGTCATCACAATGCTCCACGACACTTGTCATCACAATGATCCATGACCACATTCATCACAATGCTTCATGACCACTGTCATCACAATGCTCGATGACCCTGGTCATCACCATGCTCCATGCCGTTGTCATCAGAATGCTCCTTGGCCCTTCTAATCACAATGGTCCATGCCGTTTTTATCACAATGCTCCAGAATTCTTGTCATCATAACGTTCCATGGCCGTGTCATCACAATGCCCCATGACCCCTGTCATCACAATGCCCCATGACACCTGTCTTCACATTTCGCCATGGCCCTTGTCATCGCAATACTCCATGAACCGTGTCATCACAATATTCCAGGACACTTTTCATCACAATGATCCTTGACCACATTCATCTGAATACTCCATGGCCTATGTATTCACAATTTTTCATGGCCCCTGAAATCTAATTGCTCCATTTTCCCTTTCTAACAATGCTCCATGACCACAGTCAACACAATGTCCCATGACGCCTGTCATCACAATGCTCCATGGCCCCTTTCATCACTATGCTCCATGATCCCTGTCATCACAATGTTCTAGAACATTTGTCATCACAATGCTCTCATGACCCTGTAATCACAATGCTCCATTCCCTTTTCATCACTGTGCTACAGAATTCTGGTCATTACAATATTCCATAACCGTGTCATCACAATGCTCTATGACCCCTGTCATCACAATGCTCCACGACACTTGTCATCACAATGATCCATGATCACTTTCATCACAATGCTTCATGACCACTGTCATCACAATGCTCGATGACCTTTGTCATCACAATGCTCCATGCCGTTGTCATCAGAATGCTCCTTGGCCCCTCTAATAACAATGGTCCATGCCCTTTTTATCACAATGCTCCAGAATTCTTGTCATCATAATGTTCCATGGCCGTATCATCACAATGCCCCATGACCCCTGTCATCACAATGTTCCATGGCCCCTTTCATCCCAGTGCTCCATGATATCTTTCTTCACAATTCTAGATGACCACTGTCATCACAATGCCCCATGACACCTGTCTTCACATTTCGCCATGGCACTGGTCATCGCAATGCTCCATGAACCATGTCATCACAATATTCCAGGACACTTTTCGTCACAATGATCCTTGACCACATTCATCTGAATACTCCATGGCCTATGTATTCGCAATTTTTCATGACCCCTGAAATCAAATTGCTCCATGTTCTCTTTCTAACAATGCTCCATGACCACTGTCAACACAATGTCCCATGACGCCTGTCATCACAATGCTCCATGGCCCCTTTCATCACTATGCTCCATAATCCCTGACATCACAATGTTCTAGAACAATTGTCATCACAATGCTCCATGACCCCTGTAATCACAATGCTGCATTCCCTTTTCATCACAGTGCTACAGAATTCTGGTCATCACAATATTCCATAACCGTGTCATCACAATGCTCTATGACCCCTGTCATCAGAATGCTCCACGACACTTGTCATCACAATGATGCATGACCACATTCATCACAATGCTTCATGACCACTGTCATCACAAAGCTCGATGACCCTTGTCATCACAATGCTCCATGCCGTTGTCATCAGAATGCTCCTTGGCCCCTCTAATCTCAATGGTCCATGCCCATTTTATCACAATGCTCCAGAATTCTTGTCATCATAATGTTCCATGGCCGTGTCATCACAATGCCCCATGACCCCTGTCATCACAATGCTCCATAGCCCCTGTCATCCCAGCGCTCCATGATATCTTTCTTCACAATTCTAGAGGACCACTGTCATCACAATGCCCATGACACCTGTCTTCACATTTCGCCATGGCCCTTGTCATCGGAATGCTCCATGAAATGTGTCATCACAATATTCCAGGACACTTTTCGTCACAATGATCCTTGACCACATTCATCTGAATACTCCATGGCCTATGTATTCACAATTTTTCATGCCCACTGAAATCTATTTGCTCCATGTTCCCTTTCTAACAATGCTCCATGACCACTGTCAAAACAGTGTCCCATAACGCCTATCATCACAATGCTCCATGGCCCCTTTCATCACTATGCTCCATGATCCCTGTCATCACAATGTTCTAGAACAATTGTCATCACAATGCTCCATGACCCCTGTAATCACAATGCTCCATTCCCTATTCATCACAGTGCTACAGAATTCTGGTCATCACAATATTCCATAACCGTGTCATCACAATGCTCTATGCCCCCTGTCATCACAATGCTCCACGACACTTTTCATCAGAATGCTCCACGACACTTGTCATCACAATGATCCATGACCACATTCATCACAATGCTCCATGCCGTTGTCATCAGAATGCTCCTTGGTCCCTCTATTCACAATGGTCCATGCCCTTTTTATCACAATGCTCAGAATTCTTGTCAACATAATGTTCCATGGCCGTGTCATCACAATGACCCATGACCCCTGTCATCACAATGTTCCATGGCCCCTGTCATCCCAGTGCTCCATGATATCTTTCTTCACAATTCTAGAGGACCACTGTCATCACAATGCCCCATGACACTTGTCTTCACTTTTCGCCATGACCCTTGTGATCGCAATGCTCCATGTACCGTGTCATCACATTATTCCAGGACACTTTTCCTCACAATGATCCTTGACCACATTCATCTGAATACTCAATGGCGTATGTATTCGCAATTTTTCATGGCCCCTGAAATCAAATTGCTCCATGTTCCCTTTCTAACAGAGCTCCATGTCCACTGTCAACACAATGTCCCATGACGCCTGTCAACACAAATCTCCATTGCCCCTTTCATTCACAATGTTCTAGAACATTTGTCATCACAATGCTCCATGACCCCTGTAATCACAATGCTCCATTCCCTTTTCATCACTGTGCTACAGAATTCTGGTCATCACAATATTCCATAACCATGTCATCACAATGCTCTATGACCCCTGTCATCACAATGCTCCACGACACTTGTCATCACAATGATGCATGACCACATTCATCACAATGCTTCATGACCAGTATCATCACAATGCTCGATGAGCCTTGTCATCACAATGCTCCATGCCGTTGTCATCAGAATGCTCCTTGGCCCCTCTAATCACAATTGTCCATGACCTTTTTATCACAATGCTCCAGAATTCTTGTCATCATAATGTTCCATGGCCGTGTCATCACAATGCCCCATGGCCCCTGTCATCCCTGTGCTCCATGATATCTTTCTTCACAATTCTAGATGACCACTGTCATCACAATGCCCCATGACACCTGTCTTCACATTTCGCCATGGCCCTTGTCATCGCAATGCTCCATGAACCGTGTCATCACAATATTCCAGGACACTTGTCGTCACAATGATCCTTGACCACATTCATCTGAATACTCCATGGCATATTTATTCGCAATTTTTCATAGCCCCTGAAATCAAATTGCTCCATGTTCCCTTTCTAACAATGCTCCATGACCACTGTCAACACATTGTCCCATGACGCCTGTCATCACAATGCTCCATGGCCCCTTTCATCACTATTCTCCATGATCCCTGTCATCACAATGTTCTAAAACAATTGTCATCACAATGCTCCAATACCCCTGTAATCACAATGCTACATTCCCGTTACATCACAGTGCTACAGAATTCTGGTCATCACAATATTCCATAACCGTGTCATCACAATGCTTTATGCCCGTTGTCATCACATTGCTCCACGACACTTGTCATCACAATGATCCATGACCACATTCATCACAATGCTTCATGACCACTGTCATCACAAAGCTCGATGACCCTTGTCATCACAATGCTCCATGACATTGTCATCAGAATGCTCCTTGGCCCCTCTAAACACAATGGTCCATGCCCATTTTATCACAATGCTCCAGAATTCTTGTCATCATAATGTTCCATGGCCGTGTCATCACAAAGCCCCATGACCCCTGTAATCACAATGCTCCATGGCCCCTGTCATCCCAGTGCTCCATGATATCTTTCTCTACAATTCTAGATGACCACTGTCATCACAATGCCCCATGACACCTGTCTTCACATTTCGCCATGGCCCTTGTCATCGCAATGCTCCATGAACCGTATCATCACAATATTCCAGGACACTTTTTGTCACAATGATCCATGACGACATTCATCTGAATACTCCATGGCCTATGTATTCACAAATTTTCATGGCCCCTGAAATCACTTTGCTCCATGTTCCCTTTCTAACAATGCTCCATGACCACTGTCAACACATTGTCCCATGACGCCTGTCATCACAATTCTCCATGGCCCCTTTCATCACTGTGCTCCATGATCCCTGTCTTCACAATGTTCTAGAACAATTGTCATCACAATGCTCCATGACCCCTGTAATCACAATGCTCCATTCCATTTTCATCACAGTGCTACAGAATTCTGGTCATCACAATATTCCATAACCGTGTCATCACAATGCTCTATGACCACAGTCATCACAATGCTCCACGACACTTATCATCACAATGATCCATGACCACATTCATCACAATGCTTCATGACCACTGTCATCACAATGCTCGATGACCCTTGTCATCACAATGCTCCATGCCGTTGTCATCAGAATGCTCCATGGCCCCTCTAATCACAATGGTCCATGCCCTTTTTATCACAATGCTCCAGAATTCTTGTCATCATAATGTTCCATGGCCGTGTCATCACAATGCCCCATGACCCCTGTCATCACAGTGCTCCATGGCCCCTGTCATCTGTGTGCTCCATGATATCTTTCTTCACAATTCTAGATGACCACTGTCATCACATTGCCCCATGACACCTGTCTTCACATTTCGCCATGGCCCTTGTCATCGCAATGCTCCATGAACCGTGTCATCACAATATTCCAGGACAATTTTCGTCACAATGATCCTTGACCAAATTCATCTGAATACTCCATGGCCTATGTATTCACAATTTTTCATGACCCCTGAAATCAAATTGCTCCATGTTCCCTTTCTAACAAGGCTCCATGACCACTGGTCAACACATTGTCCCATGACGCCTGTCATCACAATGCTCCATGGCCCCTTTCATCACTATGCTCCATGATCCCTGTCTTCACAATGTTCTAGAACAATTGTCATCACAATGCTCCATGAAACCTGTAATCACAATGCTCCATTCCTTTTCATCACAGTGCTACAGAATTCTGGTCATCACAATATTCCATAACCGTGTCATCACAATGCTCTATGACCCATGTCATCACAATGCTCTACGACACTTGTCATCACAATGATCCATGACCACATTCATCACAATGCTTCATGACCACTGTCATCACAATGCTCGATGACCCTTGTCATCACAATGCTCCATGCCGTTGTCATCAGAATGCTCCTTGGCCCCTCTAATCACAATGGTCCATGACCTTTTTATCACAATGATCCAGAATTCTTGTCATCATAATGTTCCATGGCCGTGTCATCACAATGCCCCATGACCCCTGTCATCACAATGCTCCATGGCCCCTGTCATCCCAGTGCTCCATGATATCTTTCTTCACAATTCTAGATGACCACTGTCATCACAATGCCCCATGACACCTGTCTTCACATTTCGCCATGGCCCTTGTCATCGCAATGCTCCATGAACCGTGTCATCACAATATTCCAGGACACTTGTCGTCACAATGATCCTTGACCACATTCATCTGAATACTCCATGGCCTATGTATTCACAATTTTTCATGGCCCCTGAAATCAAATTGCTCCATGTTCTCTTTCTAACAATGCTCCATGACCACTGTCAACACAATGTCCCATGACGCCTGTCATCACAATGCTCCATGGCCCCTTTCATCACTATGCTCCATAATCCCTGACATCACAATGTTCTAGAACAATTGTCATCACAATGCTCCATGACCCCTGTAATCACAATGCTGCATTCCCTTTTCATCACAGTGCTACAGAATTCTGGTCATCACAATATTCCATAACCGTGTCATCACAATGCTCTATGACCCCTGTCATCAGAATGCTCCACGACTCTTGTCATCACAATGATGCATGACCACATTCATCACAATGCTTCATGACCACTGTCATCACAAAGCTCGATGACCCTTGTCATCACAATGCTCCATGCCGTTGTCATCAGAATGCTCCTTGGCCCCTCTAATCTCAATGGTCCATGCCCATTTTATCACAATGCTCCAGAATTCTTGTCATCATAATGTTCCATGGCCGTGTCATCACAATGCCCCATGACCCCTGTCATCACAATGCTCCATAGCCCCTGTCATCCCAGCGCTCCATGATATCTTTCTTCACAATTCTAGAGGACCACTGTCATCACAATGCCCCATGACACCTGTCTTCACATTTCGCCATGGCCCTTGTCATCGCAATGCTCCATGAACCGTGTCATCACAATATTCCAGGACACTTTTCGTCACAATGATCCTTGACCACATTCATCTGAATACTCCATGGCCTATGTATTCACAATTGTTCATGGCCCCTGAAATCTAATTGCTCCATTTTCCCTTTCTAACAATGCTCCATGACCACTGTCAACACAATGTCCCATGACGCCTGTCATCACAATGCTCCATGGCCCCTTTCATCACTATGCTCCATGATCCCTGTCATCACAATGTTCTAGAACATTTGTCATCACAATGCTCCATGACCCCTGTAATCACAATGCTCCATTCCCTTTTCATCACTGTGCTACAGAATTCTGGTCATTACAATATTCCATAACCGTGTCATCACAATGCTCTATGACCCCTGTCATCACAATGCTCCAAGACACTTGTCATCACAATGATCCATGACCACATTCATCACAATGCTTCATGACCACTGTCATCACAATGCTCGATGACCTTTGTCATCACAATGCTCCATGCCGTTGTCATCAGAATGCTCCTTGGCCCCTCTAATCACAATGGTCCATGCCCGTTTTATCACAATGCTCCAGAATTCTTGTCATCATAATGTTCCATGGCCGTATCATCACAATGCCCCATGACCCCTGTCATCACAATGTTCCATGGCCCCTTTCATCCCAGTGCTCCATGATATCTTTCTTCACAATTCTAGATGACCACTGTCATCACAATGCCCCATGACACCTGTCTTCACATTTCGCCATGGCACTGGTCATCGCAATGCTCCATCAACCATGTCATCACAATATTCCAGGACACTTTTCGTCACAATGATCCTTGACCACATTCATCTGAATCCTCCATGGCCTATGTATTCGCAATTTTTCATGACCCCTGAAATCAAATTGCTCCATGTTCTCTTTCTAACAATGCTCCATGACCACTGTCAACACAATGTCCCATTACGCCTGTCATCACAATGCTCCATGGCCCCTTTCATCACTATGCTCCATGATCCCTGTCATCACAATGTTCTAGAACAATTGTCATCACAATGCTCCATGACCCCTGTAATCACAATGCTCCATTCCCTTTTCATCACAGTGCTACAGAATTCTGGTCATCACAATATTCCATAACCGTGTCATCACAATGCTCTCTGACCCCTGTCATCACAATGCTCCACGACACTTGTCATCACAATGACCCATGACCACATTCATCACAATGCTTCATGACCACTGTCATCACAATGCTCGATGACCCTGGTCATCACCATGCTCCATGCCGTTGTCATCAGAATGCTCCTTGGCCCTTCTAATCACAATGGTCCATGCCGTTTTTATCACAATGCTCCAGAATTCTTGTCATCATAACGTTCCATGGCCGTGTCATCACAATGCCCCATGACCCCTGTCATCACAATGCCCCATGATACCTGTCTTCACATTTCGCCATGGCCCTTGTCATCGCAATACTCCATGAACCGTGTCATCACAATATTCCAGGACACTTTTCATCACAATGATCCTTGACCACATTCATCTGAATACTCCATGGCCTATGTATTCACAATTTTTCATGGCCCCTGAAATCTAATTGCTCCATTTTCCCTTTCTAACAATGCTCCATGACCACAGTCAACACAATGTCCCATGACGCCTGTCATCACAATGCTCCATGGCCCCTTTCATCACTATGATCCATGATCCCTGTCATCACAATGTTCTAGAACATTTGTCATCACAATGCTCCATGACCCCTGTAATCACAATGCTCCATTCCCTTTTCATCACTGTGCTACAGAATTCTGGTCATTACAATATTCCATAACCGTGTCATCACAATGCTCTATGACCCCTGTCATCACAATGCTCCACGACACTTGTCATCACAATGATCCATGATCACTTTCATCACAATGCTTCATGACCACTGTCATCACAATGCTCGATGACCTTTGTCATCACAATGCTCCATGCCGTTGTCATCAGAATGCTCCTTGGCCCCTCTAATAACAATGGTCCATGCCCTTTTTATCACAATGCTCCAGAATTCTTGTCATCATAATGTTCCATGGCCGTATCATCACAATGCCCCATGACCCCTGTCATCACAATGTTCCATGGCCCCTTTCATCCCAGTGCTCCATGATATCTTTCTTCACAATTCTAGATGACCACTGTCATCACAATGCCCCATGACACCTGTCTTCACATTTCGCCATGGCACTGGTCATCGCAATGCTCCATGAACCATGTCATCACAATATTCCAGGACACTTTTCGTCACAATGATCCTTGACCACATTCATCTGAATACTCCATGGCCTATGTATTCGCAATTTTTCATGACCCCTGAAATCAAATTGCTCCATGTTCTCTTTCTAACAATGCTCCATGACCACTGTCAACACAATGTCCCATGACGCCTGTCATCACAATGCTCCATGGCCCCTTTCATCACTATGCTCCATAATCCCTGACATCACAATGTTCTAGAACAATTGTCATCACAATGCTCCATGACCCCTGTAATCACAATGCTGCATTCCCTTTTCATCACAGTGCTACAGAATTCTGGTCATCACAATATTCCATAACCGTGTCATCACAATGCTCTATGACCCCTGTCATCAGAATGCTCCACGACACTTGTCATCACAATGATGCATGACCACATTCATCACAATGCTTCATGACCACTGTCATCACAAAGCTCGATGACCCTTGTCATCACAATGCTCCATGCCGTTGTCATCAGAATGCTCCTTGGCCCCTCTAATCTCAATGGTCCATGCCCATTTTATCACAATGCTCCAGAATTCTTGTCATCATAATGTTCCATGGCCGTGTCATCACAATGCCCCATGACCCCTGTCATCACAATGCTCCATGGCCCCTGTCATCCCAGTGCTCCATGATATCTTTCTTCACAATTCTAGAGGACCACTCTCATCACAATGCCCCATGACACCTGTCTTCACATTTCGCCATGGCCCTTGTCATCGGAATGCTCCATGAAATGTGTCATCACAATATTCCAGGACACTTTTCGTCACAATGATCCTTGACCACATTAATCTGAATACTCCATGGCCTATGTATTCACAATTTTTCATGGCCACTGAAATCAATTTGCTCCATGTTCCCTTTCTAACAATGCTCCATGACCACTGTCAAAACAATGTCCCATGACGCCTATCATCACAATGCTCCATGGCCCCTTTCATCACTATGCTCCATGTTCCCTGTCATCACAATGTTCTAGAACAATTGTCATCACAATGCTCCATGATCCCTGTAATCACAATGCTGCATTCCCTTTTCATCACAGTGCTACAGAATTCTGGTCATCACAATATTCCATAACCGTGTCATCACAATGCTCTATGACCCCTGTCATCACAATGCTCCACGACACTTGTCATCACAATGATCCATGACCACATTCATCACAATGCTTCATGACCACTGTCATCACAATGCTCGATGACCCTGGTCATCACCATGCTCCATGCCGTTGTCATCAGAATGCTCCTTGGCCCTTCTAATCACAATGGTCCATGCCGTTTTTATCACAATGCTCCAGAATTCTTGTCATCATAACGTTCCATGGCCGTGTCATCACAATGCCCCATGACCCCTGTCATCACAATGCCCCATGACACCTGTCTTCACATTTCGCCATGGCCCTTGTCATCGCAATACTCCATGAACCGTGTCATCACAATATTCCAGGACACTTTTCATCACAATGATCCTTGACCACATTCATCTGAATACTCCATGGCCTATGTATTCACAATTTTTCATGGCCCCTGAAATCTAATTGCTCCATTTTCCCTTTCTAACAATGCTCCATGACCACAGTCAACACAATGTCCCATGACGCCTGTCATCACAATGCTCCATGGCCCCTTTCATCACTATGCTCCATGATCCCTGTCATCACAATGTTCTAGAACATTTGTCATCACAATGCTCCATGACCCCTGTAATCACAATGCTCCATTCCCTTTTCATCACTGTGCTACAGAATTCTGGTCATTACAATATTCCATAACCGTGTCATCACAATGCTCTATGACCCCTGTCATCACAATGCTCCACGACACTTGTCATCACAATGATCCATGATCACTTTCATCACAATGCTTCATGACCACTGTCATCACAATGCTCGATGACCTTTGTCATCACAATGCTCCATGCCGTTGTCATCAGAATGCTCCTTGGCCCCTCTAATAACAATGGTCCATGCCCTTTTTATCACAATGCTCCAGAATTCTTGTCATCATAATGTTCCATGGCCGTATCATCACAATGCCCCATGACCCCTGTCATCACAATGTTCCATGGCCCCTTTCATCCCAGTGCTCCATGATATCTTTCTTCACAATTCTAGATGACCACTGTCATCACAATGCCCCATGACACCTGTCTTCACATTTCGCCATGGCACTGGTCATCGCAATGCTCCATGAACCATGTCATCACAATATTCCAGGACACTTTTCGTCACAATGATCCTTGACCACATTCATCTGAATACTCCATGGCCTATGTATTCGCAATTTTTCATGACCCCTGAAATCAAATTGCTCCATGTTCTCTTTCTAACAATGCTCCATGACCACTGTCAACACAATGTCCCATGACGCCTGTCATCACAATGCTCCATGGCCCCTTTCATCACTATGCTCCATAATCCCTGACATCACAATGTTCTAGAACAATTGTCATCACAATGCTCCATGACCCCTGTAATCACAATGCTGCATTCCCTTTTCATCACAGTGCTACAGAATTCTGGTCATCACAATATTCCATAACCGTGTCATCACAATGCTCTATGACCCCTGTCATCAGAATGCTCCACGACACTTGTCATCACAATGATGCATGACCACATTCATCACAATGCTTCATGACCACTGTCATCACAAAGCTCGATGACCCTTGTCATCACAATGCTCCATGCCGTTGTCATCAGAATGCTCCTTGGCCCCTCTAATCTCAATGGTCCATGCCCATTTTATCACAATGCTCCAGAATTCTTGTCATCATAATGTTCCATGGCCGTGTCATCACAATGCCCCATGACCCCTGTCATCACAATGCTCCATAGCCCCTGTCATCCCAGCGCTCCATGATATCTTTCTTCACAATTCTAGAGGACCACTGTCATCACAATGCCCATGACACCTGTCTTCACATTTCGCCATGGCCCTTGTCATCGGAATGCTCCATGAAATGTGTCATCACAATATTCCAGGACACTTTTCGTCACAATGATCCTTGACCACATTCATCTGAATACTCCATGGCCTATGTATTCACAATTTTTCATGCCCACTGAAATCTATTTGCTCCATGTTCCCTTTCTAACAATGCTCCATGACCACTGTCAAAACAGTGTCCCATAACGCCTATCATCACAATGCTCCATGGCCCCTTTCATCACTATGCTCCATGATCCCTGTCATCACAATGTTCTAGAACAATTGTCATCACAATGCTCCATGACCCCTGTAATCACAATGCTCCATTCCCTATTCATCACAGTGCTACAGAATTCTGGTCATCACAATATTCCATAACCGTGTCATCACAATGCTCTATGCCCCCTGTCATCACAATGCTCCACGACACTTTTCATCAGAATGCTCCACGACACTTGTCATCACAATGATCCATGACCACATTCATCACAATGCTCCATGCCGTTGTCATCAGAATGCTCCTTGGTCCCTCTATTCACAATGGTCCATGCCCTTTTTATCACAATGCTCCAGAATTCTTGTCAACATAATGTTCCATGGCCGTGTCATCACAATGACCCATGACCCCTGTCATCACAATGTTCCATGGCCCCTGTCATCCCAGTGCTCCATGATATCTTTCTTCACAATTCTAGAGGACCACTGTCATCACAATGCCCCATGACACTTGTCTTCACTTTTCGCCATGACCCTTGTGATCGCAATGCTCCATGTACCGTGTCATCACATTATTCCAGGACACTTTTCCTCACAATGATCCTTGACCACATTCATCTGAATACTCAATGGCGTATGTATTCGCAATTTTTCATGGCCCCTGAAATCAAATTGCTCCATGTTCCCTTTCTAACAGAGCTCCATGTCCACTGTCAACACAATGTCCCATGACGCCTGTCAACACAAATCTCCATTGCCCCTTTCATTCACAATGTTCTAGAACATTTGTCATCACAATGCTCCATGACCCCTGTAATCACAATGCTCCATTCCCTTTTCATCACTGTGCTACAGAATTCTGGTCATCACAATATTCCATAACCATGTCATCACAATGCTCTATGACCCCTGTCATCACAATGCTCCACGACACTTGTCATCACAATGATGCATGACCACATTCATCACAATGCTTCATGACCAGTATCATCACAATGCTCGATGAGCCTTGTCATCACAATGCTCCATGCCGTTGTCATCAGAATGCTCCTTGGCCCCTCTAATCACAATTGTCCATGACCTTTTTATCACAATGCTCCAGAATTCTTGTCATCATAATGTTCCATGGCCGTGTCATCACAATGCCCCATGGCCCCTGTCATCCCTGTGCTCCATGATATCTTTCTTCACAATTCTAGATGACCACTGTCATCACAATGCCCCATGACACCTGTCTTCACATTTCGCCATGGCCCTTGTCATCGCAATGCTCCATGAACCGTGTCATCACAATATTCCAGGACACTTGTCGTCACAATGATCCTTGACCACATTCATCTGAATACTCCATGGCATATTTATTCGCAATTTTTCATAGCCCCTGAAATCAAATTGCTCCATGTTCCCTTTCTAACAATGCTCCATGACCACTGTCAACACATTGTCCCATGACGCCTGTCATCACAATGCTCCATGGCCCCTTTCATCACTATTCTCCATGATCCCTGTCATCACAATGTTCTAAAACAATTGTCATCACAATGCTCCAATACCCCTGTAATCACAATGCTACATTCCCGTTACATCACAGTGCTACAGAATTCTGGTCATCACAATATTCCATAACCGTGTCATCACAATGCTTTATGCCCGTTGTCATCACATTGCTCCACGACACTTGTCATCACAATGATCCATGACCACATTCATCACAATGCTTCATGACCACTGTCATCACAAAGCTCGATGACCCTTGTCATCACAATGCTCCATGACATTGTCATCAGAATGCTCCTTGGCCCCTCTAAACACAATGGTCCATGCCCATTTTATCACAATGCTCCAGAATTCTTGTCATCATAATGTTCCATGGCCGTGTCATCACAAAGCCCCATGACCCCTGTAATCACAATGCTCCATGGCCCCTGTCATCCCAGTGCTCCATGATATCTTTCTCTACAATTCTAGATGACCACTGTCATCACAATGCCCCATGACACCTGTCTTCACATTTCGCCATGGCCCTTGTCATCGCAATGCTCCATGAACCGTATCATCACAATATTCCAGGACACTTTTTGTCACAATGATCCATGACGACATTCATCTGAATACTCCATGGCCTATGTATTCACAAATTTTCATGGCCCCTGAAATCACTTTGCTCCATGTTCCCTTTCTAACAATGCTCCATGACCACTGTCAACACATTGTCCCATGACGCCTGTCATCACAATTCTCCATGGCCCCTTTCATCACTGTGCTCCATGATCCCTGTCTTCACAATGTTCTAGAACAATTGTCATCACAATGCTCCATGACCCCTGTAATCACAATGCTCCATTCCATTTTCATCACAGTGCTACAGAATTCTGGTCATCACAATATTCCATAACCGTGTCATCACAATGCTCTATGACCACAGTCATCACAATGCTCCACGACACTTATCATCACAATGATCCATGACCACATTCATCACAATGCTTCATGACCACTGTCATCACAATGCTCGATGACCCTTGTCATCACAATGCTCCATGCCGTTGTCATCAGAATGCTCCATGGCCCCTCTAATCACAATGGTCCATGCCCTTTTTATCACAATGCTCCAGAATTCTTGTCATCATAATGTTCCATGGCCGTGTCATCACAATGCCCCATGACCCCTGTCATCACAGTGCTCCATGGCCCCTGTCATCTGTGTGCTCCATGATATCTTTCTTCACAATTCTAGATGACCACTGTCATCACATTGCCCCATGACACCTGTCTTCACATTTCGCCATGGCCCTTGTCATCGCAATGCTCCATGAACCGTGTCATCACAATATTCCAGGACAATTTTCGTCACAATGATCCTTGACCAAATTCATCTGAATACTCCATGGCCTATGTATTCACAATTTTTCATGACCCCTGAAATCAAATTGCTCCATGTTCCCTTTCTAACAAGGCTCCATGACCACTGGTCAACACATTGTCCCATGACGCCTGTCATCACAATGCTCCATGGCCCCTTTCATCACTATGCTCCATGATCCCTGTCTTCACAATGTTCTAGAACAATTGTCATCACAATGCTCCATGAAACCTGTAATCACAATGCTCCATTCCTTTTCATCACAGTGCTACAGAATTCTGGTCATCACAATATTCCATAACCGTGTCATCACAATGCTCTATGACCCATGTCATCACAATGCTCTACGACACTTGTCATCACAATGATCCATGACCACATTCATCACAATGCTTCATGACCACTGTCATCACAATGCTCGATGACCCTTGTCATCACAATGCTCCATGCCGTTGTCATCAGAATGCTCCTTGGCCCCTCTAATCACAATGGTCCATGACCTTTTTATCACAATGATCCAGAATTCTTGTCATCATAATGTTCCATGGCCGTGTCATCACAATGCCCCATGACCCCTGTCATCACAATGCTCCATGGCCCCTGTCATCCCAGTGCTCCATGATATCTTTCTTCACAATTCTAGATGACCACTGTCATCACAATGCCCCATGACACCTGTCTTCACATTTCGCCATGGCCCTTGTCATCGCAATGCTCCATGAACCGTGTCATCACAATATTCCAGGACACTTGTCGTCACAATGATCCTTGACCACATTCATCTGAATACTCCATGGCCTATGTATTCACAATTTTTCATGGCCCCTGAAATCAAATTGCTCCATGTTCTCTTTCTAACAATGCTCCATGACCACTGTCAACACAATGTCCCATGACGCCTGTCATCACAATGCTCCATGGCCCCTTTCATCACTATGCTCCATAATCCCTGACATCACAATGTTCTAGAACAATTGTCATCACAATGCTCCATGACCCCTGTAATCACAATGCTGCATTCCCTTTTCATCACAGTGCTACAGAATTCTGGTCATCACAATATTCCATAACCGTGTCATCACAATGCTCTATGACCCCTGTCATCAGAATGCTCCACGACTCTTGTCATCACAATGATGCATGACCACATTCATCACAATGCTTCATGACCACTGTCATCACAAAGCTCGATGACCCTTGTCATCACAATGCTCCATGCCGTTGTCATCAGAATGCTCCTTGGCCCCTCTAATCTCAATGGTCCATGCCCATTTTATCACAATGCTCCAGAATTCTTGTCATCATAATGTTCCATGGCCGTGTCATCACAATGCCCCATGACCCCTGTCATCACAATGCTCCATAGCCCCTGTCATCCCAGCGCTCCATGATATCTTTCTTCACAATTCTAGAGGACCACTGTCATCACAATGCCCCATGACACCTGTCTTCACATTTCGCCATGGCCCTTGTCATCGCAATGCTCCATGAACCGTGTCATCACAATATTCCAGGACACTTTTCGTCACAATGATCCTTGACCACATTCATCTGAATACTCCATGGCCTATGTATTCACAATTGTTCATGGCCCCTGAAATCTAATTGCTCCATTTTCCCTTTCTAACAATGCTCCATGACCACTGTCAACACAATGTCCCATGACGCCTGTCATCACAATGCTCCATGGCCCCTTTCATCACTATGCTCCATGATCCCTGTCATCACAATGTTCTAGAACATTTGTCATCACAATGCTCCATGACCCCTGTAATCACAATGCTCCATTCCCTTTTCATCACTGTGCTACAGAATTCTGGTCATTACAATATTCCATAACCGTGTCATCACAATGCTCTATGACCCCTGTCATCACAATGCTCCAAGACACTTGTCATCACAATGATCCATGACCACATTCATCACAATGCTTCATGACCACTGTCATCACAATGCTCGATGACCTTTGTCATCACAATGCTCCATGCCGTTGTCATCAGAATGCTCCTTGGCCCCTCTAATCACAATGGTCCATGCCCGTTTTATCACAATGCTCCAGAATTCTTGTCATCATAATGTTCCATGGCCGTATCATCACAATGCCCCATGACCCCTGTCATCACAATGTTCCATGGCCCCTTTCATCCCAGTGCTCCATGATATCTTTCTTCACAATTCTAGATGACCACTGTCATCACAATGCCCCATGACACCTGTCTTCACATTTCGCCATGGCACTGGTCATCGCAATGCTCCATCAACCATGTCATCACAATATTCCAGGACACTTTTCGTCACAATGATCCTTGACCACATTCATCTGAATCCTCCATGGCCTATGTATTCGCAATTTTTCATGACCCCTGAAATCAAATTGCTCCATGTTCTCTTTCTAACAATGCTCCATGACCACTGTCAACACAATGTCCCATTACGCCTGTCATCACAATGCTCCATGGCCCCTTTCATCACTATGCTCCATGATCCCTGTCATCACAATGTTCTAGAACAATTGTCATCACAATGCTCCATGACCCCTGTAATCACAATGCTCCATTCCCTTTTCATCACAGTGCTACAGAATTCTGGTCATCACAATATTCCATAACCGTGTCATCACAATGCTCTCTGACCCCTGTCATCACAATGCTCCACGACACTTGTCATCACAATGACCCATGACCACATTCATCACAATGCTTCATGACCACTGTCATCACAATGCTCGATGACCCTGGTCATCACCATGCTCCATGCCGTTGTCATCAGAATGCTCCTTGGCCCTTCTAATCACAATGGTCCATGCCGTTTTTATCACAATGCTCCAGAATTCTTGTCATCATAACGTTCCATGGCCGTGTCATCACAATGCCCCATGACCCCTGTCATCACAATGCCCCATGATACCTGTCTTCACATTTCGCCATGGCCCTTGTCATCGCAATACTCCATGAACCGTGTCATCACAATATTCCAGGACACTTTTCATCACAATGATCCTTGACCACATTCATCTGAATACTCCATGGCCTATGTATTCACAATTTTTCATGGCCCCTGAAATCTAATTGCTCCATTTTCCCTTTCTAACAATGCTCCATGACCACAGTCAACACAATGTCCCATGACGCCTGTCATCACAATGCTCCATGGCCCCTTTCATCACTATGATCCATGATCCCTGTCATCACAATGTTCTAGAACATTTGTCATCACAATGCTCCATGACCCCTGTAATCACAATGCTCCATTCCCTTTTCATCACTGTGCTACAGAATTCTGGTCATTACAATATTCCATAACCGTGTCATCACAATGCTCTATGACCCCTGTCATCACAATGCTCCACGACACTTGTCATCACAATGATCCATGATCACTTTCATCACAATGCTTCATGACCACTGTCATCACAATGCTCGATGACCTTTGTCATCACAATGCTCCATGCCGTTGTCATCAGAATGCTCCTTGGCCCCTCTAATAACAATGGTCCATGCCCTTTTTATCACAATGCTCCAGAATTCTTGTCATCATAATGTTCCATGGCCGTATCATCACAATGCCCCATGACCCCTGTCATCACAATGTTCCATGGCCCCTTTCATCCCAGTGCTCCATGATATCTTTCTTCACAATTCTAGATGACCACTGTCATCACAATGCCCCATGACACCTGTCTTCACATTTCGCCATGGCACTGGTCATCGCAATGCTCCATGAACCATGTCATCACAATATTCCAGGACACTTTTCGTCACAATGATCCTTGACCACATTCATCTGAATACTCCATGGCCTATGTATTCGCAATTTTTCATGACCCCTGAAATCAAATTGCTCCATGTTCTCTTTCTAACAATGCTCCATGACCACTGTCAACACAATGTCCCATGACGCCTGTCATCACAATGCTCCATGGCCCCTTTCATCACTATGCTCCATAATCCCTGACATCACAATGTTCTAGAACAATTGTCATCACAATGCTCCATGACCCCTGTAATCACAATGCTGCATTCCCTTTTCATCACAGTGCTACAGAATTCTGGTCATCACAATATTCCATAACCGTGTCATCACAATGCTCTATGACCCCTGTCATCAGAATGCTCCACGACACTTGTCATCACAATGATGCATGACCACATTCATCACAATGCTTCATGACCACTGTCATCACAAAGCTCGATGACCCTTGTCATCACAATGCTCCATGCCGTTGTCATCAGAATGCTCCTTGGCCCCTCTAATCTCAATGGTCCATGCCCATTTTATCACAATGCTCCAGAATTCTTGTCATCATAATGTTCCATGGCCGTGTCATCACAATGCCCCATGACCCCTGTCATCACAATGCTCCATGGCCCCTGTCATCCCAGTGCTCCATGATATCTTTCTTCACAATTCTAGAGGACCACTCTCATCACAATGCCCCATGACACCTGTCTTCACATTTCGCCATGGCCCTTGTCATCGGAATGCTCCATGAAATGTGTCATCACAATATTCCAGGACACTTTTCGTCACAATGATCCTTGACCACATTAATCTGAATACTCCATGGCCTATGTATTCACAATTTTTCATGGCCACTGAAATCAATTTGCTCCATGTTCCCTTTCTAACAATGCTCCATGACCACTGTCAAAACAATGTCCCATGACGCCTATCATCACAATGCTCCATGGCCCCTTTCATCACTATGCTCCATGTTCCCTGTCATCACAATGTTCTAGAACAATTGTCATCACAATGCTCCATGATCCCTGTAATCACAATGCTGCATTCCCTTTTCATCACAGTGCTACAGAATTCTGGTCATCACAATATTCCATAACCGTGTCATCACAATGCTCTATGACCCCTGTCATCACAATGCTCCACGACACTTGTCATCACAATGATCCATGACCACATTCATCACAATGCTTCATGACCACTGTCATCACAATGCTCGATGACCCTGGTCATCACCATGCTCCATGCCGTTGTCATCAGAATGCTCCTTGGCCCTTCTAATCACAATGGTCCATGCCGTTTTTATCACAATGCTCCAGAATTCTTGTCATCATAACGTTCCATGGCCGTGTCATCACAATGCCCCATGACCCCTGTCATCACAATGCCCCATGACACCTGTCTTCACATTTCGCCATGGCCCTTGTCATCGCAATACTCCATGAACCGTGTCATCACAATATTCCAGGACACTTTTCATCACAATGATCCTTGACCACATTCATCTGAATACTCCATGGCCTATGTATTCACAATTTTTCATGGCCCCTGAAATCTAATTGCTCCATTTTCCCTTTCTAACAATGCTCCATGACCACAGTCAACACAATGTCCCATGACGCCTGTCATCACAATGCTCCATGGCCCCTTTCATCACTATGCTCCATGATCCCTGTCATCACAATGTTCTAGAACATTTGTCATCACAATGCTCCATGACCCCTGTAATCACAATGCTCCATTCCCTTTTCATCACTGTGCTACAGAATTCTGGTCATTACAATATTCCATAACCGTGTCATCACAATGCTCTATGACCCCTGTCATCACAATGCTCCACGACACTTGTCATCACAATGATCCATGATCACTTTCATCACAATGCTTCATGACCACTGTCATCACAATGCTCGATGACCTTTGTCATCACAATGCTCCATGCCGTTGTCATCAGAATGCTCCTTGGCCCCTCTAATAACAATGGTCCATGCCCTTTTTATCACAATGCTCCAGAATTCTTGTCATCATAATGTTCCATGGCCGTATCATCACAATGCCCCATGACCCCTGTCATCACAATGTTCCATGGCCCCTTTCATCCCAGTGCTCCATGATATCTTTCTTCACAATTCTAGATGACCACTGTCATCACAATGCCCCATGACACCTGTCTTCACATTTCGCCATGGCACTGGTCATCGCAATGCTCCATGAACCATGTCATCACAATATTCCAGGACACTTTTCGTCACAATGATCCTTGACCACATTCATCTGAATACTCCATGGCCTATGTATTCGCAATTTTTCATGACCCCTGAAATCAAATTGCTCCATGTTCTCTTTCTAACAGTGCTCCATGACCACTGTCAACACAATGTCCCATGACGCCTGTCATCACAATGCTCCATGGCCCCTTTCATCACTATGCTCCATAATCCCTGACATCACAATGTTCTAGAACAATTGTCATCACAATGCTCCATGACCCCTGTAATCACAATGCTGCATTCCCTTTTCATCACAGTGCTACAGAATTCTGGTCATCACAATATTCCATAACCGTGTCATCACAATGCTCTATGACCCCTGTCATCAGAATGCTCCACGACACTTGTCATCACAATGATGCATGACCACATTCATCACAATGCTTCATGACCACTGTCATCACAAAGCTCGATGACCCTTGTCATCACAATGCTCCATGCCGTTGTCATCAGAATGCTCCTTGGCCCCTCTAATCTCAATGGTCCATGCCCATTTTATCACAATGCTCCAGAATTCTTGTCATCATAATGTTCCATGGCCGTGTCATCACAATGCCCCATGACCCCTGTCATCACAATGCTCCATAGCCCCTGTCATCCCAGCGCTCCATGATATCTTTCTTCACAATTCTAGAGGACCACTGTCATCACAATGCCCATGACACCTGTCTTCACATTTCGCCATGGCCCTTGTCATCGGAATGCTCCATGAAATGTGTCATCACAATATTCCAGGACACTTTTCGTCACAATGATCCTTGACCACATTCATCTGAATACTCCATGGCCTATGTATTCACAATTTTTCATGCCCACTGAAATCTATTTGCTCCATGTTCCCTTTCTAACAATGCTCCATGACCACTGTCAAAACAGTGTCCCATAACGCCTATCATCACAATGCTCCATGGCCCCTTTCATCACTATGCTCCATGATCCCTGTCATCACAATGTTCTAGAACAATTGTCATCACAATGCTCCATGACCCCTGTAATCACAATGCTCCATTCCCTTTTCATCACAGTGCTACAGAATTCTGGTCATCACAATATTCCATAACCGTGTCATCACAATGCTCTATGCCCCCTGTCATCACAATGCTCCACGACACTTTTCATCAGAATGCTCCACGACACTTGTCATCACAATGATCCATGACCACATTCATCACAATGCTCCATGCCGTTGTCATCAGAATGCTCCTTGGTCCCTCTATTCACAATGGTCCATGCCCTTTTTATCACAATGCTCCAGAATTCTTGTCAACATAATGTTCCATGGCCGTGTCATCACAATGACCCATGACCCCTGTCATCACAATGTTCCATGGCCCCTGTCATCCCAGTGCTCCATGATATCTTTCTTCACAATTCTAGAGGACCACTGTCATCACAATGCCCCATGACACTTGTCTTCACTTTTCGCCATGACCCTTGTGATCGCAATGCTCCATGTACCGTGTCATCACATTATTCCAGGACACTTTTCCTCACAATGATCCTTGACCACATTCATCTGAATACTCAATGGCGTATGTATTCGCAATTTTTCATGGCCCCTGAAATCAAATTGCTCCATGTTCCCTTTCTAACAGAGCTCCATGTCCACTGTCAACACAATGTCCCATGACGCCTGTCAACACAAATCTCCATTGCCCCTTTCATTCACAATGTTCTAGAACATTTGTCATCACAATGCTCCATGACCCCTGTAATCACAATGCTCCATTCCCTTTTCATCACTGTGCTACAGAATTCTGGTCATCACAATATTCCATAACCATGTCATCACAATGCTCTATGACCCCTGTCATCACAATGCTCCACGACACTTGTCATCACAATGATGCATGACCACATTCATCACAATGCTTCATGACCAGTATCATCACAATGCTCGATGAGCCTTGTCATCACAATGCTCCATGCCGTTGTCATCAGAATGCTCCTTGGCCCCTCTAATCACAATTGTCCATGACCTTTTTATCACAATGCTCCAGAATTCTTGTCATCATAATGTTCCATGGCCGTGTCATCACAATGCCCCATGGCCCCTGTCATCCCTGTGCTCCATGATATCTTTCTTCACAATTCTAGATGACCACTGTCATCACAATGCCCCATGACACCTGTCTTCACATTTCGCCATGGCCCTTGTCATCGCAATGCTCCATGAACCGTGTCATCACAATATTCCAGGACACTTGTCGTCACAATGATCCTTGACCACATTCATCTGAATACTCCATGGCATATTTATTCGCAATTTTTCATAGCCCCTGAAATCAAATTGCTCCATGTTCCCTTTCTAACAATGCTCCATGACCACTGTCAACACATTGTCCCATGACGCCTGTCATCACAATGCTCCATGGCCCCTTTCATCACTATTCTCCATGATCCCTGTCATCACAATGTTCTAAAACAATTGTCATCACAATGCTCCAATACCCCTGTAATCACAATGCTACATTCCCGTTACATCACAGTGCTACAGAATTCTGGTCATCACAATATTCCATAACCGTGTCATCACAATGCTTTATGCCCGTTGTCATCACATTGCTCCACGACACTTGTCATCACAATGATCCATGACCACATTCATCACAATGCTTCATGACCACTGTCATCACAAAGCTCGATGACCCTTGTCATCACAATGCTCCATGACATTGTCATCAGAATGCTCCTTGGCCCCTCTAAACACAATGGTCCATGCCCATTTTATCACAATGCTCCAGAATTCTTGTCATCATAATGTTCCATGGCCGTGTCATCACAAAGCCCCATGACCCCTGTAATCACAATGCTCCATGGCCCCTGTCATCCCAGTGCTCCATGATATCTTTCTCTACAATTCTAGATGACCACTGTCATCACAATGCCCCATGACACCTGTCTTCACATTTCGCCATGGCCCTTGTCATCGCAATGCTCCATGAACCGTATCATCACAATATTCCAGGACACTTTTTGTCACAATGATCCATGACGACATTCATCTGAATACTCCATGGCCTATGTATTCACAAATTTTCATGGCCCCTGAAATCACTTTGCTCCATGTTCCCTTTCTAACAATGCTCCATGACCACTGTCAACACATTGTCCCATGACGCCTGTCATCACAATTCTCCATGGCCCCTTTCATCACTGTGCTCCATGATCCCTGTCTTCACAATGTTCTAGAACAATTGTCATCACAATGCTCCATGACCCCTGTAATCACAATGCTCCATTCCATTTTCATCACAGTGCTACAGAATTCTGGTCATCACAATATTCCATAACCGTGTCATCACAATGCTCTATGACCACAGTCATCACAATGCTCCACGACACTTATCATCACAATGATCCATGACCACATTCATCACAATGCTTCATGACCACTGTCATCACAATGCTCGATGACCCTTGTCATCACAATGCTCCATGCCGTTGTCATCAGAATGCTCCATGGCCCCTCTAATCACAATGGTCCATGCCCTTTTTATCACAATGCTCCAGAATTCTTGTCATCATAATGTTCCATGGCCGTGTCATCACAATGCCCCATGACCCCTGTCATCACAGTGCTCCATGGCCCCTGTCATCTGTGTGCTCCATGATATCTTTCTTCACAATTCTAGATGACCACTGTCATCACATTGCCCCATGACACCTGTCTTCACATTTCGCCATGGCCCTTGTCATCGCAATGCTCCATGAACCGTGTCATCACAATATTCCAGGACAATTTTCGTCACAATGATCCTTGACCAAATTCATCTGAATACTCCATGGCCTATGTATTCACAATTTTTCATGACCCCTGAAATCAAATTGCTCCATGTTCCCTTTCTAACAAGGCTCCATGACCACTGGTCAACACATTGTCCCATGACGCCTGTCATCACAATGCTCCATGGCCCCTTTCATCACTATGCTCCATGATCCCTGTCTTCACAATGTTCTAGAACAATTGTCATCACAATGCTCCATGAAACCTGTAATCACAATGCTCCATTCCTTTTCATCACAGTGCTACAGAATTCTGGTCATCACAATATTCCATAACCGTGTCATCACAATGCTCTATGACCCATGTCATCACAATGCTCTACGACACTTGTCATCACAATGATCCATGACCACATTCATCACAATGCTTCATGACCACTGTCATCACAATGCTCGATGACCCTTGTCATCACAATGCTCCATGCCGTTGTCATCAGAATGCTCCTTGGCCCCTCTAATCACAATGGTCCATGACCTTTTTATCACAATGATCCAGAATTCTTGTCATCATAATGTTCCATGGCCGTGTCATCACAATGCCCCATGACCCCTGTCATCACAATGCTCCATGGCCCCTGTCATCCCAGTGCTCCATGATATCTTTCTTCACAATTCTAGATGACCACTGTCATCACAATGCCCCATGACACCTGTCTTCACATTTCGCCATGGCCCTTGTCATCGCAATGCTCCATGAACCGTGTCATCACAATATTCCAGGACACTTGTCGTCACAATGATCCTTGACCACATTCATCTGAATACTCCATGGCCTATGTATTCACAATTTTTCATGGCCCCTGAAATCAAATTGCTCCATGTTCTCTTTCTAACAATGCTCCATGACCACTGTCAACACAATGTCCCATGACGCCTGTCATCACAATGCTCCATGGCCCCTTTCATCACTATGCTCCATAATCCCTGACATCACAATGTTCTAGAACAATTGTCATCACAATGCTTCATGACCCCTGTAATCACAATGCTGCATTCCCTTTTCATCACAGTGCTACAGAATTCTGATCATCACAATATTCCATAACCGTGTCATCACAATGCTCTATGACCCCTGTCATCAGAATGCTCCACGACACTTGTCATCACAATGATGCATGACCACATTCATCACAATGCTTCATGACCACTGTCATCACAAAGCTCGATGACACTTGTCATCACAATGCTCCATGCCGTTGTCATCAGAATGCTCCTTGGCCCCTCTAATCTCAATGGTCCATGCCCATTTTATCACAATGCTCCAGAATTCTTGTCATCATAATGTTCCATGGCCGTGTCATCACAATGCCCCATGACCCCTGTCATCACAATGCTCCATAGCCCCTGTCATCCCAGCGCTCCATGATATCTTTCTTCACAATTCTAGAGGACCACTGTCATCACAATGCCCCATGACACCTGTCTTCACATTTCGCCATGGCCCTTGTCATCGGAATGTTCCATGAAATGTGTCATCACAATATTCCAGGACACTTTTCGTCACAATGATCCTTGACCACATTAATCTGAATACTCCATGGCCTATGTATTCACAATTTTTCATGGCCACTGAAATCTATTTGCTCCATGTTCCCTTTCTAACAATGCTCCATGACCACTGTCAACACAATATCCCATGGCGCCTGTCATCACAATGCTCCATGGACCCTTTCATCACTATGCTCCATGATCCCTGTCATCACAATGTTCTAGAACAATTGTCATCACAATGCTCCATGACCCCTGTAATCACAATGCTCCATTCCCTTTTCATCACAGTGCTACAGAATTCTGGTCATCACAATATTCCATAACTGTGTCATCACAACGCTCTATGCCCCCTGTCATCACAATGCTCCACGACACTTTTCATCAGAATGCTCCACGACACTTGTCATCACAATGATCCATGACAACATTCATCACAATGCTCCATGCCGTTGTCATCAGAATGCTCCTTGGCCCCTCTATTCACAATGGTCCATGCCCTTTTTATCACAATGCTCCAGAATTCTTATCAACATAATGTTCCATGGCCGTGGCATCACAATGACCCATGACTCCTGTCATCACAATGTTCCATGGCCCCTGTCATCCCAGTGCTCCATGATATCTTTCTTCACAATTCTAGAGGACCACTGTCATCACAATGCCCCATGACAATTGTCTTCACTTTTCGCCATGACCCTTGTGATCGCAATGCTCCATGTACCGTGTCATCACATTATTCCAGGACACTTTTCCTCACAATGATCCTTGATCACATTCATCTGAATACTCAATGGCGTATGTATTCGCAATTTTTCATGGCCCCTGAAATCAAATTGCTCCATGTTCCCTTTCTAACAATGCTCCATGACCACTGTCAACACATTGTCCCATGATGCCTGTCATCACAATGCTCCATGGCCCTTTCATCACTATGCTCCATGATCCCTGTCTTCACAATGTTCTAGAACAATTGTCATCACAATGCTCCATGACCCCTTTAATCACAATGCTCCATTTCCTTTTCATCCCAGTGCTACAGAATTCTGGTCATCACAATATTCCATAACCGTGTCATCACAATGCTCTATGACCCCTGTCATCACAATGCTCCACGACACTTGTCATCAGAATGATGCATGACCACATTCATCACAATGCTTCATGACCACTGTCATCACAATGCTCGATGACCCTTGCCATCACAATGCTCCATGCCGTTGTCATCAGAATGCTCCTTGGCCCCTCTAATCACAATTGTCCATGACCTTTTTATCACAATGCTCCAGAATTCTTGTCATCATAATGTTCCATGGCCGTGTCATCAAAATGCCCCATGGCCCCTGTCATCCCTGTGCTCCATGATATCTTTCTTCACAATTCTAGATGACCACTGTCATCACAATGCCGCATGACACCTGTCTTCAACTTTCGCCATGGCCCTTGTCATCGCAATGCTCCATGAACCGTGTCATCACAATATTCCAGGACACTTGTCGTCACAATGATCCTTGACCACATTCATCTGAATACTCCATGGCCTATGTATTCACAATTTTTCATGACCCCTGAAATCAAATTGCTCCATGTTCCCTTTCTAACAAGGCTCCATGACCACTGTCAACACATTGTCCCATGACGCCTGTCATCACAATGCTCCATGGCCCCTTTCATCACTATGCTCCATGATCCCTGTCTTCACAATGTTCTAGAACAATTGTCATCACAATGCTCCATGAACCCTGTAATCACAATGCTCCATTCCTTTTCATCACAGTGCTACAGAATTCTGGTCATCACAATATTCCATAACCGTGTCATCACAATGCTCTATGACCCCTGTCATCACAATGCTCTACGACACTTGTCATCACAATGATCCATGACCACATTCATCACAATGCTTCATGACCACTGTCATCACAATGCTCGATGACCCTTGTCATCACAATGCTCCATGCGGTTGTCATCAGAATGCTCCTTGGCCCCTCTAATCACAATGGTCCATGACCTTTTTATCACAATGCTCCAGAATTCTTGTCATCATAATGTTCCATGGCCGTGTCATCACAATGCCCCATCACCCCTGTCATCACAATTCTCCATGGCCCCTGTCATCCCAGTGCTCCATGATATCTTTCTTCACAATTCTAGATGACCACTGTCATCACAATGCCCCATGACACCTGTCTTCACATTTCGCCATGGCCCTTGTCATCACAATGCTCCATGAACCGTGTCATCACAATATTCCAGGACAATTTTCGTCACAATGATCCTTGACCAAATTCATCTGAATACTCCATGGCCTATGTATTCACAATTTTTCATGGCCCCTGAAATCAAATTGCTCCATGTTCCCTTTCTAACAATGCTCCATGACCACTGTCAACACAATGTCCCATGACGCCTGTCATCACAATGCTCCATGGACCCATTCATCACTATGCTCCATGATCCCTGTCATCACAATGTTCTAGAACAATTGTCATCACAATGCTCCATGACCCCTGTAATCACAATACTCCATTCCCTTTTCATCACAGTGCTACAGAATTCTGGTCATCACAATATTCCATAACCGTGTGATCACAATGCTCTATGACCACTGTCATCACAATGCTACACGACACTTTTCATCACAATGATCCATGACCACATTCATCACAATGCTTCATGACCACTGTCATCACAATGCTCGATAAACCTTGTCATCACAATGCTCCATGCCGTTGTCATCAGAATGATCCTTGGCCCCTCTAATCACAATGGTCCATGCCCTTTTTATCACAATGCTCCAGAATTCTTGTCATCATAATGTTCCATGGCCGTGTCATCACAATGCCCCATGACCCCTGTCATCACAATGCCCCATGACACCTGTCTTCACATTTCGCCATGGCCCTTGTCATCGCAATGCTCCATGAACCGTGTCATCACAATATTCCAGGACACTTTTCGTCACAATGATTCTTGACCACATTCATCTGAATACTCCATGGCCTATGTATTCACAATTTTTCATGGCCCCTGAAATCAAATTGCTCCATGTTCTCTTTCTAACAATGCTCCATGACCACTGTCAACACAATGTCCCATGACGCCTGTCAACACAATGCTCCATGGCCCCTTTCATCACTATGCTCCATGATCCCTGTCTTCACAATGTTCTAAACAATTGTCATCAAAATGCTCCATGAACCCTGTAATCACAATGCTCCATTCCCTTTTCATCACTGTGGTACAGAATTCTGGTCATCACAATATTCCATAACCGTGTCATCAGAATGCTCTATGACCCCTGTCATCACAATGCTCCACGACACTTGTCATCACAATGATGCATGACCACATTCATCACAATGCTTCATGACCACTGTCATCACAATGCTCGATGACCCTTGTCATCACAATGCTCCATGCCGTTGTCATCACATTGCTCCTTGGCCCCTCTAATCACAATGGTCCATGCCCATTTTATCACAATGCTCCAGACTACTTGTCATCATAATGTTCCATGGCCGTGTCATCACAATGCCCCATGACCCCTGTCATCACAATGCTCCATGGCCCCTATCATCCCAGTGCTCCATGATATCTTTCTTCACAATTCTAGATGACCACTGTCATCACAATGCCCCATGACACCTGTCTTCACATTTCGCCATGGCCCTTGTCATCGCAATGCTCCATGAACCGTGTCATCACAATATTCCAGGACACTTGTCGTCACAATGATCCTTGACCACATTCATCTGAATACTGCATGGCATATGTATTCGCAATTTTTCATGGCCCCTGAAATCAAATTGCTCAATGTTCCCTTTCTAACAATGCTCCATGACCACTGTCAACACATTGTCCCATGACGCCTGTCATCACAATGCCCCATGGCCCCTTTCATCACTATGCTCCATGATCCCTGTCATCACAATGTTCTAAAACAATTGTCATCACAATGGTCCAATACCCCTGTAATCACAATGCTACATTCCCGTTTCATCACAGTGCTACAGAATTCTGGTCATCACAATATTCCATAACCGTGTCATAACAATGCTTTATGCCCCTTGTCATCACAATGCTCCACGACACTTGTCATCACAATGATCCATGACCACATTCATCACAATGCTTCATGACCACTGTCATCACAAAGCTCGATGACCCTTGTCATCACAATGCTCCATGACATTGTCATCAGAATGCTCCTTGGCCCCTCTAATCACAATGGTCCATGACCTTTTTATCACAATGCTCCAGAATTCTTGTCATCATAATGTTCCATGGCCGTGTCATCACAAAGCCCCATGACCCCTGTAATCACAATGCTCCATGGCCCCTGTCATCCCAGTGCTCCATGATATCTTTCTCTACAATTCTAGATGACCACTGTCATCACAATGCCCCATGACACCTGTCTTCACATTTCGCCATGGCCCTTGTCATCGCAATGCTCCATGAACCGTGTCATCACAATATTCCAGGACACTTTTTGTCACAATGATCCATGACGACATTCATCTGAATACTCCATGGCCTATGTATTCACAATTGTTCATGGCCCGTGAAATCACTTTGCTCCATGTTCCCTTTCTAACAATGCTCCATGACCACTGTCAACACATTGTCCCATGACGCCTGTCATCACAATTCTCCATGGCCTCTTTCATCACTGTGCTCCATGATCCCTGTCTTCACAATGTTCTAGAACAATTGTCATCACAATGCTCCATGACCCCTGTAATCACAATACTCCATTCCCTTTTCATCACAGTGCTACAGAATTCTGGTCATCACAATATTCCATAACCGTGTCATCACAATGCTCTATGACCCCAGTCATCACAATGCTCCACGACACTTATCATCACAATGATCCATGACCACATTCATCGCAATGCTTCATGACCACTGTCATCACAATGCTCGATGACCCTTGTCATCACAATGCTCCATGCCGTTGTCATCAGAATGCTCCATGGCCCCTCTAATCACAATGGTCCATGCCCTTTTTATCACAATGCTCCAGAATTCTTGTCATCATAATTTTCCATGGCCGTGTCATCACAATGCCCCATGACCCCTGTCATCACAGTGCTCCATGGCCCCTGTCATCTCTGTTCTCCATGATATCTTTCTTCACAATTCTAGATGACCACTGTCATCACATTGCCCCATGACACATGTCTTCACATTTCGCCATGGCCCTTGTCATCGCAATGCTCCATGAACCGTGTCATCACAATATTCCAGGACAATTTTCGTCACAATGATCCTTGACCAAATTCATCTGAATACTCCATGGCCTATGTATTCACAATTTTTCATGACCCCTGAAATCAAATTGCTCCATGTTCCCTTTCTAACAATGCTCCATGACCACTGTCAACATATTGTCCCATGATGCCTGTCATCACAATGCTCCATGGCCCCTTTCATCACTATGCTCCATGATCCCTGTCTTCACAATGTTCTAGAACAATTGTCATCACAATGCTCCATGAACCCTGTAATCACAATACTCCATTCCCTTTTCATCACAGTGCTACAGAATTCTGGTCATCACAATATTCCATAACCGTGTGATCACAATGCTCTATGACCACTGTCATCACAATGCTACACGACACTTTTCATCACAATGATCCATGACCACATTCATCACAATGCTTCATGACCACTGTCATCACAATGCTCGATAAAACTTGTCATCACAATGCTCCATGCCGTTGTCATCAGAATGCTCCTTGGCCCCTCTAATCACAATGGTCCATGCCCTTTTTATCACAATGCTCCAGAATTCTTGTCATCATAATGTTCCATGGCCGTGTCATCACAATGCCCCATGACCCCTGTCATCACAGTGCTCCATGGCCCCTGTCATCTCTGTTCTCCATGATATCTTTCTTCACAATTCTAGATGACCACTGTCATCACATTGCCCCATGACACCTGTCTTCACATTTCGCCATGGCCCTTGTCATCGCAATGCTCCATGAACCGTGTCATCACAATATTCCAGGACACTTTTCGTCACAATGATTCTTGACAACATTCATCTGAATACTCCATGGCCTATGTATTCGCAATTTTTCATGGCCCCTGAAATCAAATTGCTCCATGTTCTCTTTCTAACAATGCTCCATGACCACTGTCAACACAATGTCCCATGACGCCTGTCAACACAATGCTCCATGGCCCCTTTCATCACTATGCTCCATGATCCCTGTCTTCACAATGTTCTAAACAATTGTCATCAAAATGCTCCATGACCCCTGTAATCACAATGCTCCATTCCCTTTTCATCACTGTGGTACAGAATTCTGGTCATCACAATATTCCATAACCGTGTCATCAGAATGCTCTATGACCCCTGTCATCACAATGCTCCACGACACTTGTCATCACAATGATGCATGACCACATTCATCACAATGCTTCATGACCACTGTCATCACAATGCTCGATGACTCTTGTCATCACATTGCTCCATGCCGTTGTCATCACATTGCTCCTTGGCCCCTCTAATCACAATGGTCCATGCCCATTTTATCACAATGCTCCAGACTACTTTTCATCATAATGTTCCATGGCCGTGTCATCACAATGCCCCATCACCCCTGTCATCACAATGCTCCATGGCCCCTGTCATCCCAGTGCTCCATGATATCTTTCTTCACAATTCTAGATGACCACTGTCATCACAATGCCCCATGACACGTGTCTTCACATTTCGCCATGGCCCTTGTCATCGCAATGCTCCATGAACCGTGTCATCACAATATTCCAGGACACTTGTCGTAACAATGATCCTTGACCACATTCATCTGAATACTCCATGGCCTATGTATTCACAATTTTTCATGGCCCCTGAAATCAAATTGCTCCATGTTCCCTTTCTAAAAATGCTCCATGACCACTGTCAACACAATGTCCCATGACGCTTGTCATCACATTGCTCCATGGACCCTTTCATCACTATGCTCCATGATCCCTGTCATCACAATGTTCTAGAACAATTGTCATCACAATGCTCCATGACCCCTGTAATCACAATACTCCATTCCCTTTTCATCAGAGTGCTACAGAATTCTGGTCATCACAATATTCCATAACCGTGTGATCACAATGCTCTATGACCCCTGTCATCACAATGCTACAGGACACTTTTCATCACAATGATCCATGACCACATTCATCACAATGCTTCATGACCACTGTCATCACAATGCTCGATAAAACTTTTCATCACAATGCTCCATGCCGTTGTCATCAGAATGCTCCATGGCCCCTCTAATCACAATGTTCCATGCCCTTTTTATCACAATGCTCCAGAATTCTTGTCATCATAATGTTCCATGGCCGTGTCATCACAATGCCCCATGAACCCTGTCATCACAATGCCCCATGACACCTGTCTTCACATTTCGCCATGGCCCTTGTCATCACAATGCTCCATGAACCGTGTCATCACAATATTCCAGGACACTTTTCGTCACAATGATTCTTGACTACATTCATCTGAATACTCCATGGCCTATGTATTCGCAATTTTTCATGGCCCCTGAAATCAAATTGCTCCATGTTCTCTTTCTAACAATGCTCCATGACCACTGTCAACACAATGTCGCATGACGCCTGTCAACACAATGCTCCATGGCCCCTTTCATCACTATGGTCCATGATCCCTGTGTTCACAATGTTCTAAACAATTGTCATCAAAATGCTCCATGACCACTGTAATCACATTGCTCCATTCCCTTTTCATCACTGTGGTACAGAATTCTGGTCATCACAATATTCCATAACCCTGTCATCACAATGCTCTATCACCCCTGTCATCACAATGCTCCACGACACTTGTCATCACAATGATGCATGACCACATTCATCACAATGCTTCATGACCACTGTCATCACAATGCTCGATAAACCTTGTCATCACAATGCTCCATGCCGTTGTCATCACATTGCTCCTTGGCCCCTCTAATCACAATGGTCCATGCCCATTTTATCACAATGCTCCAGACTACTTGTCATCATAATGTTCCATGGCCGTGTCATCACAATGCCCCATGACCCCTGTCATCACAATGCTCCATGGCCCCTGTCATCCCAGTGCTCCATGATATCTTTCTTCACAATTCTAGAGGACCACTGTCATCACAATGCCCCATGACACCTGTCTTCACATTTCGCCATGGCCCTTGTCATCGCAATGCTCCATGAACCGTGTCATCACAATATTCCAGGACACTTTTCGTCACAATGATCCTTGACCAAATTCATCTGAATACTCCATGGCCTATGTATTCACAATTGTTCATGGCCCCTGAAATCTAATTGCTCCATTTTCCCTTTCTAACAATGCTCCATGACCACTGTCAACACAATGTCCCATGACGCCTGTCATCACAATGCTCCATGGCCCCTTTCATCACTATGCTCCATGATCCCTGTCATCACAATGTTCTAGAACATTTGTCAGCACAATGCTCCATGACCCCTGTAATCACAATGCTCCATTCCCTTTTCATCACTGTGCTACAGAATTCTGGTCATTACAATATTCCATAACCGTGTCATCACAATGCTCTATGACCCCTGTCATCACAATGCTCCAAGACACTTGTCATCACAATGATCCATGACCACATTCATCACAATGCTTCATGACCACTGTCATCACAATGCTCGATGACCTTTGGCATCACAATGCTCCATGCCGTTGTCATCAGAATGCTCCTTGGCCCCTCTAATCACAATGGTCCATGCCCGTTTTATCACAATGCTCCAGAATTCTTGTCATCATAATGTTCCATGGCCGTATCATCACAATGCCCCATGACCCCTGTCATCACAATGTTCCATGGCCCCTTTCATCCCAGTGCTCCATGATATCTTTCTTCACAATTCTAGATGACCACTGTCATCACAATGCCCCATGACACCTGTCTTCACATTTCGCCATGGCACTGGTCATCGCAATGCTCCATGAACCATGTCATCACAATATTCCAGGACACTTTTCGTCACAATGATCCTTGACCACATTCATCTGAATCCTCCATGGCCTATGTATTCGCAATTTTTCATGACCCCTGAAATCAAATTGCTCCATGTTCTCTTTCTAACAATGCTCCATGACCACTGTCAACACAATGTCCCATTACGCCTGTCATCACAATGCTCCATGGCCCCTTTCATCACTATGCTCCATGATCCCTGTCATCACAATGTTCTAGAACAATTGTCATCACAATGCTCCATGCCGTTGTCATCAGAATGCTCCTTGGCCCCTCTAATCTCAATGGTCCATGCCCATTTTATCACAATGCTCCAGAATTCTTGTCATCATAATGTTCCATGGCCGTGTCATCACAATGCCCCATGACCCCTGTCATCACAATGCTCCATGGCCCCTGTCATCCCAGTGCTCCATGATATCTTTCTTCACAATTCTAGAGGACCACTGTCATCACAATGCCCCATGACACCTGTCTTCACATTTCGCCATGGCCCTTGTCATCGGAATGCTCCATGAAATGTGTCATCACAATATTCCAGGACACTTTTCGTCACAATGAACCTTGACCACATTAATCTGAATACTCCATGGCCTATGTATTCACAATTTTTCATGGCCACTGAAATCAATTTGCTCCATGTTCCCTTTCTAACAATGCTCCATGACCACTGTCAAAACAATGTCCCATGACGCCTATCATCACAATGCTCCATGGCCCCTTTCATCACTATGCTCCATGTTCCCTGTCATCACAATGTTCTAGAACAATTGTCATCACAATGCTCCATGACCCCTGTAATCACAATGCTGCATTCCCTTTTCATCACAGTGCTACAGAATTCTGGTCATCACAATATTCCATAACCGTGTCATCACAATGCTCTATGACCCCTGTCATCACAATGCTCCACGACACTTGTCATCACAATGATCCATGACCACATTCATCACAATGCTTCATGACCACTGTCATCACAATGCTCGATGACCCTGGTCATCACCATGCTCCATGCCGTTGTCATCAGAATGCTCCTTGGCCCTTCTAATCACAATGGTCCATGCCGTTTTTATCACAATGCTCCAGAATTCTTGTCATCATAACGTTCCATGGCCGTGTCATCACAATGCCCCATGACCCCTGTCATCACAATGCCCCATGACACCTGTCTTCACATTTCGCCATGGCCCTTGTCATCGCAATACTCCATGAACCGTGTCATCACAATATTCCAGGACACTTTTCATCACAATGATCCTTGACCACATTCATCTGAATACTCCATGGCCTATGTATTCACAATTTTTCATGGCCCCTGAAATCTAATTGCTCCATTTTCCCTTTCTAACAATGCTCCATGACCACAGTCAACACAATGTCCCATGACGCCTGTCATCACAATGCTCCATGGCCCCTTTCATCACTATGCTCCATGATCCCTGTCATCACAATGTTCTAGAACATTTGTCATCACAATGCTCCATGACCCCTGTAATCACAATGCTCCATTCCCTTTTCATCACTGTGCTACAGAATTCTGGTCATTACAATATTCCATAACCGTGTCATCACAATGCTCTATGACCCCTGTCATCACAATGCTCCACGACACTTGTCATCACAATGATCCATGATCACTTTCATCACAATGCTTCATGACCACTGTCATCACAATGCTCGATGACCTTTGTCATCACAATGCTCCATGCCGTTGTCATCAGAATGCTCCTTGGCCCCTCTAATAACAATGGTCCATGCCCTTTTTATCACAATGCTCCAGAATTCTTGTCATCATAATGTTCCATGGCCGTATCATCACAATGCCCCATGACCCCTGTCATCACAATGTTCCATGGCCCCTTTCATCCCAGTGATCCATGATATCTTTCTTCACAATTCTAGATGACCACTGTCATCACAATGCCCCATGACACCTGTCTTCACATTTCGCCATGGCACTGGTCATCACAATGCTCCATGAACCATGTCATCACAATATTCCAGGACAATTTTCGTCACAATGATCCTTGACCACATTCATCTGAATACTCCATGGCCTATGTATTCGCAATTTTTCATGACCCCTGAAATCAAATTGCTCCATGTTCTCTTTCTAACAATGCTCCATGACCACTGTCAACACAATGTCCCATGACGCCTGTCATCACAATGCTCCATGGCCCCTTTCATCACTATGCTCCATAATCCCTGACATCACAATGTTCTAGAACAATTGTCATCACAATGCTCCATGACCCCTGTAATCACAATGCTGCATACCCTTTTCATCACAGTGCTACAGAATTCTGGTCATCACAATATTCCATAACCGTGTCATCACAATGCTCTATGACCCCTGTCATCAGAATGCTCCACGACACTTGTCATCACAATGATGCATGACCACATTCATCACAATGCTTCATGACCACTGTCATCACAAAGCTCGATGACCCTTGTCATCACAATGCTCCATGCCGTTGTCATCAGAATGCTCCTTGGCCCCTCTAATCTCAATGGTCCATGCCCATTTTATCACAATGCTCCAGAATTCTTGTCATCATAATGTTCCATGGCCGTGTCATCACAATGCCCCATGACCCCTGTCATCACAATGCTCCATAGCCCCTGTCATCCCAGCGCTCCATGATATCTTTCTTCACAATTCTAGAGGACCACTGTCATCACAATGCCCCATGACACCTGTCTTCACATTTCGCCATGGCCCTTGTCATCGGAATGCTCCATGAAATGTGTCATCACAATATTCCAGGACACTTTTCGTCACAATGATCCTTGACCACATTAATCTGAATACTCCATGGCCTATGTATTCACAATTTTTCATGCCCACTGAAATCTATTTGCTCCATGTTCCCTTTCTAACAATGCTCCATGACCACTGTCAAAACAGTGTCCCATGACGCCTATCATCACAATGCTCCATGGCCCCTTTCATCACTATGCTCCATGATCCCTGTCATCACAATGTTCTAGAACAATTGTCATCACAATGCTCCATGACCCCTGTAATCACAATGCTCCATTCCCTTTTCATCACAGTGCTACAGAATTCTGGTCATCACAATATTCCATAACCGTGTCATCACAATGCTCTATGCCCCCTGTCATCACAATGCTCCACGACACTTTTCATCAGAATGCTCCACGACACTTGTCATCACAATGATCCATGACCACATTCATCACAATGCTCCATGCCGTTGTCATCAGAATGCTCCTTGGTCCCTCTATTCACAATGGTCCATGCCCTTTTTATCACAATGCTCCAGAATTCTTGTCAACATAATGTTCCATGGCCGTGTCATCACAATGACCCATGACCCCTGTCATCACAATGTTCCATGGCCCCTGTCATCCCAGTGCTCCATGATATCTTTCTTCACAATTCTAGAGGACCACTGTCATCACAATGCCCCATGACACTTGTCTTCACTTTTCGCCATGACCCTTGTGATCGCAATGCTCCATGTACCGTGTCATCACATTATTCCAGGACACTTTTCCTCACAATGATCCTTGACCACATTCATCTGAATACTCAATGGCGTATGTATTCGCAATTTTTCATGGCCCCTGAAATCAAATTGCTCCATGTTCCCTTTCTAACAGAGCTCCATGTCCACTGTCAACACAATGTCCCATGACGCCTGTCAACACAAATCTCCATTGCCCCTTTCATTCACAATGTTCTAGAACATTTGTCATCACAATGCTCCATGACCCCTGTAATCACAATGCTCCATTCCCTTTTCATCACTGTGCTACAGAATTCTGGTCATCACAATATTCCATAACCGTGTCATCACAATGCTCTATGACCCCTGTCATCACAATGCTCCACGACACTTGTCATCACAATGATGCATGACCACATTCATCACAATGCTTCATGACCAGTATCATCACAATGCTCGATGAGCCTTGTCATCACAATGCTCCATGCCGTTGTCATCAGAATGCTCCTTGGCCCCTCTAATCACAATTGTCCATGACCTTTTTATCACAATGCTCCAGAATTCTTGTCATCATAATGTTAAATGGCCGTGTCATCACAATGCCCCATGACCCCTGTCATCACAATGCTCCATGGCCCCTATCATCCCAGTGCTCCATGATATCTTCCTTCACAATTCTAGATGACCACTGTCATCACAATGCCCCATGACACCTGTCTTCACATTTCGCCATGGCCCTTGTCATCGCAATGCTCCATGAACCGTGTCATCACAATATTCCAGGACACTTGTCGTCACAATGATCCTTGACCACATTCATCTGAATACTCCATGGCCTATGTTTTCACAATTTTTCATGACCCCTGAAATCAAATTGCTCCATGTTCCATTTCTAACAAGGCTCCATGACCACTGTCAACACATTTTCCCATGACGCCTGTCATCACAATGCTCCATGGCCCCTTTCATCACTATGCTCCATGATCCCTGTCTTCACAATGTTCTAGAACAATTGTCATCACAATGCTCCATGACCCCTGTAATCACAATGCTCCATTCCCTTTTCATCACAGTGCTACAGAATTCTGGTCATCACAATATTCCATAACCGTGTCATCACAATGCTCTATGACCCCTGTCATCACAATGCTCCACGACACTTGTCATCACAATGATCCATGACCACATTCATCACAATGCTTCATGACCACTGTCATCACAAAGCTCGATGACCCTTGTCATCACAATGCTCCATGACATTGTCATCAGAATGCTCCTTGGCCCCTCTAATAACAATGGTCCATGCCCATTTTATCACAATGCTCCAGAATTCTTGTCATCATAATGTTCCATGGCCGTGTCATCACAAAGCCCCATGACCCCTGTAATCACAATGCTCCATGGCCCCTGTCATCCCAGTGCTCCATGATATCTTTCTCTACAATTCTAGATGACCACTGTCATCACAATGCCCCATGACACCTGTCTTCACATTTCGCCATGGCCCTTGTCATCGCAATGCTCCATGAACCGTGTCATCACAATATTCCAGGACACTTCTTGTCACAATGATCCATGACGACATTCATCTGAATACTCCATGGCCTATGTATTCACAAATTTTCATGGCCCCTGAAATCACTTTGCTCCATGTTCCCTTTCTAACAATGCTCCATGACCACTGTCAAAACATTGTCCCATGACGCCTGTCATCACAATTCTCCATGGCCCCTTTCATCACTGTGCTCCATGATCCCTGTCTTCACAATGTTCTAGAACAATTGTCATCACAATGCACCATGACCCCTGTAATCACAATGCTCCATTCCCTTTTCATCACAGTGCTACAGAATTCTGGTCATCACAATATTCCATAACCGTGTCATCACAATGCTCTATGACCCCAGTCATCACAATGCTCCACGACACTTATCATCACAATGATCCATAACCACATTCATCACAATGCTTCATGACCACTGTCATCACAATGCTCGATGACCCTTGTCATCACAATGCTCCATGCCGTTGTCATCAGAATGCTCCATGGCCCCTCTAATCACAATGGTCCATGCCCTTTTTATCACAATGCTCCAGAATTCTTGTCATCATAATGTTCCATGGCCGTGTCATCACAATGCCCCATGACCCCTGTCATCACACTGCTCCATGGCCCCTGTCATCTGTGTGCTCCATGATATCTTTCTTCACAATTCTAGATGACCACTGTCATCACATTGCCCCATGACACCTGTCTTCACATTTCGCCATGGCCCTTGTCATCGCAATGCTCCATGAACCGTGTCATCACAATATTCCAGGACAATTTTCGTCACAATGATCCTTGACCAAATTCATCTGAATACTCCATGGCCTATGTATTCACAATTTTTCATGACCCCTGAAATCAAATTGCTCCATGTTCCCTTTCTAACAAGGCTCCATGACCACTGTCAACACATTGTCCCATGACGCCTGTCATCACAATGCTCCATGGCCCCTTTCATCACTATGCTCCATGATCCCTGTCTTCACAATGTTCTAGAACAATTGTCATCACAATGCTCCATGAACCCTGTAATCACAATGCTCCATTCCTTTTCATCACAGTGCTACAGAATTCTGGTCATCACAATATTCCATAACCGTGTCATCACAATGCTCTATGACCCATGTCATCACAATGCTCTACGACACTTGTCATCACAATGATCCATGACCACATTCATCACAATGCTTCATGACCACTGTCATCACAATGCTCGATGACCCTTGTCATCACAATGCTCCATGCCGTTGTCATCAGAATGCTCCTTGGCCCCTCTAATCACAATGGTCCATGACCTTTTTATCACAATGATCCAGAATTCTTGTCATCATAATGTTCCATGGCCGTGTCATCACAATGCCCCATGACCCCTGTCATCACAATGCTCCATGGCCCCTGTCATCCCAGTGCTCCATGATATCTTTCTTCACAATTCTAGATGACCACTGTCATCACAATGCCCCATGACACCTGTCTTCACATTTCGCCATGGCCCTTGTCATCCCAATGCTCCATGAACCGTGTCATCACAATGTTCCAGGACACTTGTCGTCACAATGATCCTTGACCACATTCATCTGAATACTCCATGGCCTATGTATTCACAATTTTTCATGGCCCCTGAAATCAAATTGCTCCATTTTCTCTTTCTAAAAATGCTCCATGACCACTGTCAACACAATGTCCCATGACGCCTGTCATCACAATGCTCCATGGCCCCTTTCATCACTATGCTCCATAATCCCTGACATCACAATGTTCTAGAACAATTGTCATCACAATGCTTCATGACCCCTGTAATCACAATGCTGCATTCCCTTTTCATCACAGTGCTACAGAATTCTGATCATCACAATATTCCATAACCGTGTCATCACAATGCTCTATGACCCCTGTCATCAGAATGCTCCACGACACTTGTCATCACAATGATGCATGACCACATTCATCACAATGCTTCATGACCACTGTCATCACAAAGCTCGATGACACTTGTCATCACAATGCTCCATGCCGTTGTCATCAGAATGCTCCTTGGCCCCTCTAATCTCAATGGTCCATGCCCATTTTATCACAATGCTCCAGAATTCTTGTCATCATAATGTTCCATGGCCGTGTCATCACAATGCCCCATGACCCCTGTCATCACAATGCTCCATAGCCCCTTTCATCCCAGCGCTCCATGATATCTTTCTTCACAATTCTAGAGGACCACTGTCATCACAATGCCCCATGACACCTGTCTTCACATTTCGCCATGGCCCTTGTCATCGGAATGCTCCATGAAATGTGTCATCACAATATTCCAGGACACTTTTCGTCACAATGATCCTTGACCACATTCATCTGAATACTCCATGGCCTATGTATTCACAATTTTTCATGGCCACTGAAATCTATTTGCTCCATGTTCCCTTTCTAACAATGCTCCATGACCACTGTCAAAACAATGTCCCATGACGCCTATCATCACAATGCTCCATGGCCCCTTTCATCACTATGCTCCATGATCCCTGTCATCACAATGTTCTAGAACAATTGTCATCACAATGCTCCATGACCCCTGTAATCACAATGCTCCATTCCCTTTTCATCACAGTGCTACAGAATTCTGGTCATCACAATATTCCATAACTGTGTCATCACAACGCTCTATGCCCCCTGTCATCACAATGCTCCACGACACTTTTCATCAGAATGCTCCACGACACTTGTCATCACAATGATCCATGACCACATTCATCACAATGCTCCATGCCGTTGTCATCAGAATGCTCCTTGGCCCCTCTATTCACAATGGTCCATGCCCTTTTTATCACAATGCTCCAGAATTCTTGTCAACATAATGTTCCATGGCCGTGGCATCACAATGACCCATGACCCCTGTCATCACAATGTTCCATGGCCCCTGTCATCCCAGTGCTCCATGATATCTTTCTTCACAATTCTAGAGGACCACTGTCATCACAATGCCCCATGACAATTGTCTTCACTTTTCGCCATGACCCTTGTGATCGCAATGCTCCATGTACCGTGTCATCACATTATTCCAGGACACTTTTCCTCACAATGATCCTTGACCACATTCATCTGAATACTCAATGGCGTATGTATTCGCAATTTTTCATGGCCCCTGAAATCAAATTGCTCCATGTTCCCTTTCTAACAGAGCGCCATGTCCACTGTCAACACAATGTCCCATGACGCCTGTCAACACAAATCTCCATTGCCCCTTTCATTCACAATGTTCTAGAACATTTGTCATCACAATGCTCCATGACCCCTTTAATCACAATGCTCCATTCCCTTTTCATCACTGTGCTACAGAATTCTGGTCATCACAATATTCCATAACCGTGTCATCACAATGCTCTATGACCCCTGTCATCACAATGCTCCACGACACTTGTCATCACAATGATGCATGACCACATTCATCACAATGCTTCATGACCAGTATCATCACAATGCTCGATGAGCCTTGTCATCACAATGCTCCATGCCGTTGTCATCAGAATGCTCCTTGGCCCCTCTAATCACAATTGTCCATGACCTTTTTATCACAATGCTCCAGAATTCTTGTCATCATAATGTTCCATGGCCGTGTCATCACAATGCCCCATGGCCCCTGTCATCCCTGTGCTCCATGATATCTTTCTTCACAATTCTAGATGACCACTGTCATCACAATGCCCCATGACACCTGTCTTCACATTTCGCCATGGCCCTTGTCATCGCAATGCTCCATGAACCGTGTCATCACAATATTCCAGGACACTTGTCGTCACAATGATCCTTGACCACATTCATCTGAATACTCCATGGCATATTTATTCGCAATTTTTCATATCCCCTGAAATCAAATTGCTCCATGTTCCCTTTCTAACAATGCTCCATGACCACTGTCAACACATTGTCCCATGACGCCTGTCATCACAATGCTCCATGGCCCCTTTCATCACTATTCTCCATGATCCCTGTCATCACAATGTTCTAAAACAATTGTCATCACAATGCTCCAATACCCCTGTAATCACAATGCTACATTCCCGTTACATCACAGTGCTACAGAATTCTGGTCATCACAATATTCCATAACCGTGTCATCACAATGCTTTATGCCCGTTGTCATCACAATGCTCCACGACACTTGTCATCACAATGATCCATGACCACATTCATCACAATGCTTCATGACCACTGTCATCACAAAGCTCGATGACCCTTGTCATCACAATGCTCCATGACATTGTCATCAGAATGCTCCTTGGCCCCTCTAATCACAATGGTCCATGCCCATTTTATAACAATGCTCCAGAATTCTTGTCATCATAATGTTCCATGGCCGTGTCATCACAAAGCCCCATGACCCCTGTAATCACAATGCTCCATGGCCCCTGTCATCCCAGTGCTCCATGATATCTTTCTCTACAATTCTAGATTGCCACTGTCATCACAATGCCCCATGACACCTGTCTTCACATTTCGCCATTGCCCTTGTCATCGCAATGCTCCATGAACCGTGTCATCACAATATTCCAGGACACTTTTCGTCACAATGATCCTTGACCAAATTCATCTGAATACTCCATGGCCTATGTATTCACAATTTTTCATGACCCCTGAAATCAAATTGCTCCATGTTCCCTTTCTAACAAGGCTCCATGACCACTGTCAACACATTGTCCCATGACGCCTGTCATCACAATGCTCCATGGCCCCTTTCATCACTATGCTCCATGATCCCTGTCTTCACAATGTTCTAGAACAATTGTCATCACAATGCTCCATGAACCCTGTAATCACAATGCTCCATTCCTTTTCATCACAGTGCTACAGAATTCTGGTCATCACAATATTCCATAACCGTGTCATCACAATGCTCTATGACCCCTGTCATCACAATGCTCTACGACACTTGTCATCACAATGATCCATGACCACATTCATCACAATGCTTCATGACCACTGTCATCACAATGCTCGATGACCCTTGTCATCACAATGCTCCATGCCGTTGTCATCAGAATGCTCCTTGGCCCCTCTAATCACAATGGTCCATGACCTTTTTATCACAATGCTCCAGAATTATTGTCATCATAATGTTCCATGGCCGTATCATCACAATGCCCCATGACCCCTGTCATCACAATGTTCCATGGCCCCTTTCATCCCAGTGCTCCATGATATCTTTCTTCACAATTCTAGATGACCACTGACATCACAATGCCCCATGACACCTGTCTTCACATTTCGCCATGGCACTGGTCATCGCAATGCTCCATGAACCATGTCATCACAATATTCCAGGACACTTTTCGTCACAATGATCCTTGACCACATTCATCTGAATACTCCATGGCCTATGTATTCGCAATTTTTCATGACCCCTGAAATCAAATTGCTCCATGTTCTCTTTCTAACAATGCTCCATGACCACTGTCAACACAATGTCCCATGACGCCTGTCATCACAATGCTCCATGGCCCCTTTCATCACTATGCTCCATAATCCCTGACATCACAATGTTCTAGAACAATTGTCATCACAATGCTCCATGACCCCTGTAATCACAATGCTGCATTCCCTTTTCATCACAGTTCTACAGAATTCTGGTCATCACAATATTCCATAACCGTGTCATCACAATGCTCTATGACCCCTGTCATCAGAATGCTCCACGACACTTGTCATCACAATGATGCATGACCACATTCATCACAATGCTTCATGACCACTGTCATCACAAAGCTCGATGACCCTTGTCATCACAATGCTCCATGCCGTTGTCATCAGAATGCTCCTTGGCCCCTCTAATCTCAATGGTCCATGCCCATTTTATCACAATGCTCCAGAATTCTTGTCATCATAATGTTCCATGGCCGTGTCATCACAATGCCCCATGACCCCTGTCATCACAATGCTCCATAGCCCCTGTCATCCCAGCGCTCCATGATATCTTTCTTCACAATTCTAGAGGACCACTGTCATCACAATGCCCCATGACACCTGTCTTCACATTTCGCCATGGCCCTTGTCATCGCAATGCTCCATGAACCGTGTCATCACAATATTCCAGGACACTTTTCGTCACAATGATCCTTGACCACATTCATCTGAATACTCCATGGCCTATGTATTCACAATTGTTCATGGCCCCTGAAATCTAATTGCTCCATTTTCCCTTTCTAACAATGCTCCATGACCACTGTCAACACAATGTCCCATGACGCCTGTCATCACAATGCTCCATGGCCCCTTTCATCACTATGCTCCATGATCCCTGTCATCACAATGTTCTAGAACATTTGTCATCACAATGCTCCATGACCCCTGTAATCACAATGCTCCATTCCCTTTTCATCACTGTGCTACAGAATTCTGGTCATTACAATATTCCATAACCGTGTCATCACAATGCTCTATGACCCCTGTCATCACAATGCTCCAAGACACTTGTCATCACAATGATCCATGACCACATTCATCACAATGCTTCATGACCACTGTCATCACAAAGCTCGATGACCCTTGTCATCACAATGCTCCATGCCGTTGTCATCAGAATGCTCCTTGGCCCCTCTAATCTCAATGGTCCATGCCCATTTTATCACAATGCTCCAGAATTCTTGTCATCATAATGTTCCATGGCCGTGTCATCACAATGCCCCATGACCCCTGTCATCACAATGCTCCATGGCCCCTGTCATCCCAGTGCTCCATGATATCTTTCTTCACAATTCTAGAGGACCACTGTCATCACAATGCCCCATGACACCTGTCTTCACATTTCGCCATGGCCCTTGTCATCGCAATGCTCCATGAACCGTGTCATCACAATATTCCAGGACACTTTTCGTCACAATGATCCTTGACCACATTAATCTGAATACTCCATGGCCTATGTATTCACAATTTTTCATGGCCACTGAAATCAATTTGCTCCATGTTCCCTTTCTAACAATGCTCCATGACCACTGTCAAAACAATGTCCCATGACGCCTATCATCACAATGCTCCATGGACCCTTTCATCACTATGCTCCATGTTCCCTGTCATCACAATGTTCTAGAACAATTGTCATCACAATGCTCCATGACCCCTGTAATCACAATGGTGCATTCCCTTTTCATCACAGTGCTACAGAATTCTGGTCATCACAATATTCCATAACCGTGTCATCACAATGCTCTATGACCCCTGTCATCACAATGCTCCACGACACTTGTCATCACAATGATCCATGACCACATTCATCACAATGCTTCATGACCACTGTCATCACAATGCTCGATGACCCTGGTCATCACCATGCTCCATGCCGTTGTCATCAGAATGCTCCTTGGCCCTTCTAATCACAATGGTCCATGCCGTTTTTATCACAATGCTCCAGAATTCTTGTCATCATAACGTTCCATGGCCGTGTCATCACAATGCCCCATGACCCCTGTCATCACAATGCCCCATGACACCTGTCTTCACATTTCGCCATGGCCCTTGTCATCGCAATACTCCATGAACCGTGTCATCACAATATTCCAGGACACTTTTCGTCACAATGATCCTTGACCACATTCATCTGAATACTCCATGGCCTATGTATTCACAATTTTTCATGGCCCCTGAAATCTAATTGCTCCATTTTCCCTTTCTAACAATGCTCCATGACCACAGTCAACACAATGTCCCATGACGCCTGTCATCACAATGCTCCATGGCCCCTTTCATCACTATGCTCCATGATCCCTGTCATCACAATGTTCTAGAACATTTGTCATCACAATGCTCCATGACCCCTGTAATCACAATGCTCCATTCCCTTTTCATCACTGTGCTACAGAATTCTGGTCATTACAATATTCCATAACCGTGTCATCACAATGCTCTATGACCCCTGTCATCACAATGCTCCACGACACTTGTCATCACAATGATCCATGATCACTTTCATCACAATGCTCCATGACCACTGTCATCACAATGCTCGATGACCTTTGTCATCACAATGCTCCATGCCGTTGTCATCAGAATGCTCCTTGGCCCCTCTAATAACAATGGTCCATGCCCTTTTTATCACAATGCTCCAGAATTCTTGTCATCATAATGTTCCATGGCCGTATCATCACAATGCCCCATGACCCCTGTCATCACAATGTTCCATGGCCCCTTTCATCCCAGTGCTCCATGATATCTTTCTTCACAATTCTAGATGACCACTGTCATCACAATGCCCCATGACACCTGTCTTCACATTTCGCCATGGCACTGGTCATCACAATGCTCCATGAACCATGTCATCACAATATTCCAGGACACTTTTCGTCACAATGATCCTTGACCACATTCATCTGAATACTCCATGGCCTATGTATTCGCAATTTTTCATGACCCCTGAAATCAAATTGCTCCATGTTCTCTTTCTAACAATGCTCCATGACCACTGTCAACACAATGTCCCATGACGCCTGTCATCACAATGCTCCATGGCCCCTTTCATCACTATGCTCCATAATCCCTGACATCACAATGTTCTAGAACAATTGTCATCACAATGCTCCATGACCCCTGTAATCACAATGCTGCATTCCCTTTTCATCACAGTTCTACAGAATTCTGGTCATCACAATATTCCATAACCGTGTCATCACAATGCTCTATGACCCCTGTCATCAGAATGCTCCACGACACTTGTCATCACAATGATGCATGACCACATTCATCACAATGCTTCATGACCACTGTCATCACAAAGCTCGATGACCCTTGTCATCACAATGCTCCATGCCGTTGTCATCAGAATGCTCCTTGGCCCCTCTAATCTCAATGGTCCATGCCCATTTTATCACAATGCTCCAGAATTCTTGTCATCATAATGTTCCATGGCCGTGTCATCACAATGCCCCATGACCCCTGTCATCACAATGCTCCATAGCCCCTGTCATCCCAGCGCTCCATGATATCTTTCTTCACAATTCTAGAGGACCACTGTCATCACAATGCCCCATGACACCTGTCTTCACATTTCGCCATGGCCCTTGTCATCGCAATGCTCCATGAACCGTGTCATCACAATATTCCAGGACACTTTTCGTCACAATGATCCTTGACCACATTCATCTGAATACTCCATGGCCTATGTATTCACAATTGTTCATGGCCCCTGAAATCTAATTGCTCCATTTTCCCTTTCTAACAATGCTCCATGACCACTGTCAACACAATGTCCCATGACGCCTGTCATCACAATGCTCCATGGCCCCTTTCATCACTATGCTCCATGATCCCTGTCATCACAATGTTCTAGAACATTTGTCATCACAATGCTCCATGACCCCTGTAATCACAATGCTCCATTCCCTTTTCATCACTGTGCTACAGAATTCTGGTCATTACAATATTCCATAACCGTGTCATCACAATGCTCTATGACCCCTGTCATCACAATGCTCCAAGACACTTGTCATCACAATGATCCATGACCACATTCATCACAATGCTTCATGACCACTGTCATCACAAAGCTCGATGACCCTTGTCATCACAATGCTCCATGCCGTTGTCATCAGAATGCTCCTTGGCCCCTCTAATCTCAATGGTCCATGCCCATTTTATCACAATGCTCCAGAATTCTTGTCATCATAATGTTCCATGGCCGTGTCATCACAATGCCCCATGACCCCTGTCATCACAATGCTCCATGGCCCCTGTCATCCCAGTGCTCCATGATATCTTTCTTCACAATTCTAGAGGACCACTGTCATCACAATGCCCCATGACACCTGTCTTCACATTTCGCCATGGCCCTTGGCATCGGAATGCTCCATGAAATGTGTCATCACAATATTCCAGGACACTTTTCGTCACAATGATCCTTGACCACATTAATCTGAATACTCCATGGCCTATGTATTCACAATTTTTCATGGCCACTGAAATCAATTTGCTCCATGTTCCCTTTCTAACAATGCTCCATGACCACTGTCAAAACAATGTCCCATGACGCCTGTCATCACAATGCTCCATGGACCCTTTCATCACTATGCTCCATGTTCCCTGTCATCACAATGTTCTAGAACAATTGTCATCACAATGCTCCATGACCCCTGTAATCACAATGCTGCATTCCCTTTTCATCACAGTGCTACAGAATTCTGGTCATCACAATATTCCATAACCGTGTCATCACAATGCTCTATGACCCCTGTCATCACAATGCTCCACGACACTTGTCATCACAATGATCCATGACCACATTCATCACAATGCTTCATGACCACTGTCATCACAATGCTCGATGACCCTGGTCATCACCATGCTCCATGCCGTTTTCATCAGAATGCTCCTTGGCCCTTCTAATCACAATGGTCCATGCCGTTTTTATCACAATGCTCCAGAATTCTTGTCATCATAACGTTCCATGGCCGTGTCATCACAATGCCCCATGACCCCTGTCATCACAATGCCCCATGACACCTGTCTTCACATTTCGCCATGGCCCTTGTCATCGCAATACTCCATGAACCGTGTCATCACAATATTCCAGGACACTTTTCGTCACAATGATCCTTGACCACATTCATCTGAATACTCCATGGCCTATGTATTCACAATTTTTCATGGCCCCTGAAATCTAATTGCTCCATTTTCCCTTTCTAACAATGCTCCATGACCACAGTCAACACAATGTCCCATGACGCCTGTCATCACAATGCTCCATGGCCCCTTTCATCACTATGCTCCATGATCCCTGTCATCACAATGTTCTAGAACATTTGTCATCACAATGCTCCATGACCCCTGTAATCACAATGCTCCATTCCCTTTTCATCACTGTGCTACAGAATTCTGGTCATTACAATATTCCATAACCGTGTCATCACAATGCTCTATGACCCCTGTCATCACAATGCTCCACGACACTTGTCATCACAATGATCCATGATCACTTTCATCACAATGCTCCATGACCACTGTCATCACAATGCTCGATGACCTTTGTCATCACAATGCTCCATGCCGTTGTCATCAGAATGCTCCTTGGCCCCTCTAATAACAATGGTCCATGCCCTTTTTATCACAATGCTCCAGAATTCTTGTCATCATAATGTTCCATGGCCGTATCATCACAATGCCCCATGACCCCTGTCATCACAATGTTCCATGGCCCCTTTCATCCCAGTGCTCCATGATATCTTTCTTCACAATTCTAGATGACCACTGTCATCACAATGCCCCATGACACCTGTCTTCACATTTCGCCATGGCACTGGTCATCACAATGCTCCATGAACCATGTCATCACAATATTCCAGGACACTTTTCGTCACAATGATCCTTGACCACATTCATCTGAATACTCCATGGCCTATGTATTCGCAATTTTTCATGACCCCTGAAATCAAATTGCTCCATGTTCTCTTTCTAACAATGCTCCATGACCACTGTCAACACAATGTCCCATGACGCCTGTCATCACAATGCTCCATGGCCCCTTTAATCACTATGCTCCATAATCCCTGACATCACAATGTTCTAGAACAATTGTCATCACAATGCTCCATGACCCCTGTAATCACAATGCTGCATTCCCTTTTCATCACAGTGCTACAGAATTCTGGTCATCACAATATTCCATAACCGTGTCATCACAATGCTCTATGACCCCTGTCATCAGAATGCTCCACGACACTTGTCATCACAATGATGCATGACCACATTCATCACAATGCTTCATGACCACTGTCATCACAAAGCTCGATGACCCTTGTCATCACAATGCTCCATGCCGTTGTCATCAGAATGCTCCTTGGCCCCTCTAATCTCAATGGTCCATGCCCATTTTATCACAATGCTCCAGAATTCTTGTCATCATAATGTTCCATGGCCGTGTCATCACAATGCCCCATGACCCCTGTCATCACAATGCTCCATAGCCCCTGTCATCCCAGCGCTCCATGATATCTTTCTTCACAATTCTAGAGGACCACTGTCATCACAATGCCCCATGACACCTGTCTTCACATTTCGCCATGGCCCTTGTCATCGGAATGCTCCATGAAATGTGTCATCACAATACTCCAGGACACTTTTCGTCACAATGATCCTTGACCACATTAATCTGAATACTCCATGGCCTATGTATTCACAATTTTTCATGCCCACTGAAATCTATTTGCTCCATGTTCCCTTTCTAACAATGCTCCATGACCACTGTCAAAACAGTGTCCCATGACGCCTATCATCACAATGCTCCATGGCCCCTTTCATCACTATGCTCCATGATCCCTGTCATCACAATGTTCTAGAACAATTGTCATCACAATGCTCCATGACCCCTGTAATCACAATGCTCCATTCCCTTTTCATCACAGTGCTACAGAATTCTGGTCATCACAATATTCCATAACCGTGTCATCACAATGCTCTATGCCCCCTGTCATCACAATGCTCCACGACACTTTTCATCAGAATGCTCCACGACACTTGTCATCACAATGACCCATGACCACATTCATCACAATGCTCCATGCCGTTGTCATCAGAATGCTCCTTGGTCCCTCTATTCACAATGGTCCATGCCCTTTTTATCACAATGCTCCAGAATTCTTGTCAAAATAATGTTCCATGGCCGTGTCATCACAATGACCCATGACCCCTGTCATCACAATGTTCCATGGCCCCTGTCATCCCAGTGCTCCATGATATCTTTCTTCACAATTCTAGAGGACCACTGTCATCACAATGCCCCATGACACTTGTCTTCACTTTTCGCCATGACCCTTGTGATCGCAATGCTCCATGTACCGTGTCATCACATTATTCCAGGACACTTTTCCTCACAATGATCCTTGACCACATTCATCTGAATACTCAATGGCGTATGTATTCGCAATTTTTCATGGCCCCTGAAATCAAATTGCTCCATGTTCCCTTTCTAACAGAGCTCCATGTCCACTGTCAACACAATGTCCCATGACGCCTGTCAACACAAATCTCCATTGCCCCTTTCATTCACAATGTTCTAGAACATTTGTCATCACAATGCTCCATGACCCCTGTAATCACAATGCTCCATTCCCTTTTCATCACTGTGCTACAGAATTCTGGTCATCACAATATTCCATAACCGTGTCATCACAATGCTCTATGACCCCTGTCATCACAATGCTCCACGACACTTGTCATCACAATGATGCATGACCACATTCATCACAATGCTTCATGACCAGTATCATCACAATGCTCGATGAGCCTTGTCATCACAATGCTCCATGCCGTTGTCATCAGAATGCTCCTTGGCCCCTCTAATCACAATTGTCCATGACCTTTTTATCACAATGCTCCAGAATTCTTGTCATCATAATGTTCCATGGCCGTGTCATCACAATGCCCCATGGCCCCTGTCATCCCTGTGCTCCATGATATCTTTCTTCACAATTCTAGATGACCACTGTCATCACAATGCCCCATGACACCTGTCTTCACATTTCGCCATGGCCCTTGTCATCGCAATGCTCCATGAACCGTGTCATCACAATATTCCAGGACACTTTTCGTCACAATGATCCTTGACCAAATTCATCTGAATACTCCATGGCCTATGTATTCACAATTTTTCATGACCCCTGAAATCAAATTGCTCCATGTTCCCTTTCTAACAAGGCTCCATGACCACTGTCAACACATTGTCCCATGACGCCTGTCATCACAATGCTCCATGGCCCCTTTCATCACTATGCTCCATGATCCCTGTCTTCACAATGTTCTAGAACAATTGTCATCACAATGCTCCATGAACCCTGTAATCACAATGCTCCATTCCTTTTCATCACAGTGCTACAGAATTCTGGTCATCACAATATTCCATAACCGTGTCATCACAATGCTCTATGACCCCTGTCATCACAATGCTCTACGACACTTGTCATCACAATGATCCATGACCACATTCATCACAATGCTTCATGACCACTGTCATCACAATGCTCGATGACCCTTGTCATCACAATGCTCCATGCCGTTGTCATCAGAATGCTCCTTGGCCCCTCTAATCACAATGGTCCATGACCTTTTTATCACAATGCTCCAGAATTATTGTCATCATAATGTTCCATGGCCGTATCATCACAATGCCCCATGACCCCTGTCATCACAATGTTCCATGGCCCCTTTCATCCCAGTGCTCCATGATATCTTTCTTCACAATTCTAGATGACCACTGACATCACAATGCCCCATGACACCTGTCTTCACATTTCGCCATGGCACTGGTCATCGCAATGCTCCATGAACCATGTCATCACAATATTCCAGGACACTTTTCGTCACAATGATCCTTGACCACATTCATCTGAATACTCCATGGCCTATGTATTCGCAATTTTTCATGACCCCTGAAATCAAATTGCTCCATGTTCTCTTTCTAACAATGCTCCATGACCACTGTCAACACAATGTCCCATGACGCCTGTCATCACAATGCTCCATGGCCCCTTTCATCACTATGCTCCATAATCCCTGACATCACAATGTTCTAGAACAATTGTCATCACAATGCTCCATGACCCCTGTAATCACAATGCTGCATTCCCTTTTCATCACAGTTCTACAGAATTCTGGTCATCACAATATTCCATAACCGTGTCATCACAATGCTCTATGACCCCTGTCATCAGAATGCTCCACGACACTTGTCATCACAATGATGCATGACCACATTCATCACAATGCTTCATGACCACTGTCATCACAAAGCTCGATGACCCTTGTCATCACAATGCTCCATGCCGTTGTCATCAGAATGCTCCTTGGCCCCTCTAATCTCAATGGTCCATGCCCATTTTATCACAATGCTCCAGAATTCTTGTCATCATAATGTTCCATGGCCGTGTCATCACAATGCCCCATGACCCCTGTCATCACAATGCTCCATAGCCCCTGTCATCCCAGCGCTCCATGATATCTTTCTTCACAATTCTAGAGGACCACTGTCATCACAATGCCCCATGACACCTGTCTTCACATTTCGCCATGGCCCTTGTCATCGCAATGCTCCATGAACCGTGTCATCACAATATTCCAGGACACTTTTCGTCACAATGATCCTTGACCACATTCATCTGAATACTCCATGGCCTATGTATTCACAATTGTTCATGGCCCCTGAAATCTAATTGCTCCATTTTCCCTTTCTAACAATGCCCCATGACCACTGTCAACACAATGTCCCATGACGCCTGTCATCACAATGCTCCATGGCCCCTTTCATCACTATGCTCCATGATCCCTGTCATCACAATGTTCTAGAACATTTGTCATCACAATGCTCCATGACCCCTGTAATCACAATGCTCCATTCCCTTTTCATCACTGTGCTACAGAATTCTGGTCATTACAATATTCCATAACCGTGTCATCACAATGCTCTATGACCCCTGTCATCACAATGCTCCAAGACACTTGTCATCACAATGATCCATGACCACATTCATCACAATGCTTCATGACCACTGTCATCACAAAGCTCGATGACCCTTGTCATCACAATGCTCCATGCCGTTGTCATCAGAATGCTCCTTGGCCCCTCTAATCTCAATGGTCCATGCCCATTTTATCACAATGCTCCAGAATTCTTGTCATCATAATGTTCCATGGCCGTGTCATCACAATGCCCCATGACCCCTGTCATCACAATGCTCCATGGCCCCTGTCATCCCAGTGCTCCATGATATCTTTCTTCACAATTCTAGAGGACCACTGTCATCACAATGCCCCATGACACCTGTCTTCACATTTCGCCATGGCCCTTGTCATCGGAATGCTCCATGAAATGTGTCATCACAATATTCCAGGACACTTTTCGTCACAATGATCCTTGACCACATTAATCTGAATACTCCATGGCCTATGTATTCACAATTTTTCATGGCCACTGAAATCAATTTGCTCCATGTTCCCTTTCTAACAATGCTCCATGACCACTGTCAAAACAATGTCCCATGACGCCTATCATCACAATGCTCCATGGACCCTTTCATCACTATGCTCCATGTTCCCTGTCATCACAATGTTCTAGAACAATTGTCATCACAATGCTCCATGACCCCTGTAATCACAATGCTGCATTCCCTTTTCATCACAGTGCTACAGAATTCTGGTCATCACAATATTCCATAACCGTGTCATCACAATGCTCTATGACCCCTGTCATCACAATGCTCCACGAGACTTGTCATCACAATGATCCATGACCACATTCATCACAATGCTTCATGACCACTGTCATCACAATGCTCGATGACCCTGGTCATCACCATGCTCCATGCCGTTGTCATCAGAATGCTCCTTGGCCCTTCTAATCACAATGGTCCATGCCGTTTTTATCACAATGCTCCAGAATTCTTGTCATCATAACGTTCCATGGCCGTGTCATCACAATGCCCCATGACCCCTGTCATCACAATGCCCCATGACACCTGTCTTCACATTTCGCCATGGCCCTTGTCATCGCAATACTCCATGAACCGTGTCATCACAATATTCCAGGACACTTTTCGTCACAATGATCCTTGACCACATTCATCTGAATACTCCATGGCCTATGTATTCACAATTTTTCATGGCCCCTGAAATCTAATTGCTCCATTTTCCCTTTCTAACAATGCTCCATGACCACAGTCAACACAATGTCCCATGACGCCTGTCATCACAATGCTCCATGGCCCCTTTCATCACTATGCTCCATGATCCCTGTCATCACAATGTTCTAGAACATTTGTCATCAGAATGCTCCATGACCCCTGTAATCACAATGCTCCATTCCCTTTTCATCACTGTGCTACAGAATTCTGGTCATTACAATATTCCATAACCGTGTCATCACAATGCTCTATGACCCCTGTCATCACAATGCTCCACGACACTTGTCATCACAATGATCCATGATCACTTTCATCACAATGCTTCATGACCACTGTCATCACAATGCTCGATGACCTTTGTCATCACAATGCTCCATGCCGTTGTCATCAGAATGCTCCTTGGCCCCTCTAATAACAATGGTCCATGCCCTTTTTATCACAATGCTCCAGAATTCTTGTCATCATAATGTTCCATGGCCGTATCATCACAATGCCCCATGACCCCTGTCATCACAATGTTCCATGGCCCCTTTCATCCCAGTGCTCCATGATATCTTTCTTCACAATTCTAGATGACCACTGTCATCACAATGCCCCATGACACCTGTCTTCACATTTCGCCATGGCACTGGTCATCACAATGCTCCATGAACCATGTCATCACAATATTCCAGGACACTTTTCGTCACAATGATCCTTGACCACATTCATCTGAATACTCCATGGCCTATGTATTCGCAATTTTTCATGACCTCTGAAATCAAATTGCTCCATGTTCTCTTTCTAACAATGCTCCATGACCACTGTCAACACAATGTCCCATGACGCCTGTCATCACAATGCTCCATGGCCCCTTTCATCACTATGCTCCATAATCCCTGACATCACAATGTTCTAGAACAATTGTCATCACAATGCTCCATGACCCCTGTAATCACAATGCTGCATTCCCTTTTCATCACAGTGCTACAGAATTCTGGTCATCACAATATTCCATAACCGTGTCATCACAATGCTCTATGACCCCTGTCATCAGAATGCTCCACGACACTTGTCATCACAATGATGCATGACCACATTCATCACAATGCTTCATGACCACTGTCATCACAAAGCTCGATGACCCTTGTCATCACAATGCTCCATGCCGTTGTCATCAGAATGCTCCTTGGCCCCTCTAATCTCAATGTTCCATGCCCATTTTATCACAATGCTCCAGAATTCTTGTCATCATAATGTTCCATGGCCGTGTCATCACAATGCCCCATGACCCCTGTCATCACAATGCTCCATAGCCCCTGTCATCCCAGCGCTCCATGATATCTTTCTTCACAATTCTAGAGGACCACTGTCATCACAATGCCCCATGACACCTGTCTTCACATTTCGCCATGGCCCTTGTCATCGGAATGCTCCATGAAATGTGTCATCACAATACTCCAGGACACTTTTCGTCACAATGATCCTTGACCACATTAATCTGAATACTCCATGGCCTATGTATTCACAATTTTTCATGCCCACTGAAATCTATTTGCTCCATGTTCCCTTTCTAACAATGCTCCATGACCACTGTCAAAACAGTGTCCCATGACGCCTATCATCACAATGCTCCATGGCCCCTTTCATCACTATGCTCCATGATCCCTGTCATCACAATGTTCTAGAACAATTGTCATCACAATGCTCCATGACCCCTGTAATCACAATGCTCCATTCCCTTTTCATCACAGTGCTACAGAATTCTGGTCATCACAATATTCCATAACCGTGTCATCACAATGCTCTATGCCCCCTGTCATCACAATGCTCCACGACACTTTTCATCAGAATGCTCCACGACACTTGTCATCACAATGATCCATGACCACATTCATCACAATGCTCCATGCCGTTGTCATCAGAATGCTCCTTGGTCCCTCTATTCACAATGGTCCATGCCCTTTTTATCACAATGCTCCAGAATTCTTGTCAACATAATGTTCCATGGCCGTGTCATCACAATGACCCATGACCCCTGTCATCACAATGTTCCATGGCCCCTGTCATCCCAGTGCTCCATGATATCTTTCTTCACAATTCTAGAGGACCACTGTCATCACAATGCCCCATGACACTTGTCTTCACTTTTCGCCATGACCCTTGTGATCGCAATGCTCCATGTACCGTGTCATCACATTATTCCAGGACACTTTTCCTCACAATGATCCTTGACCACATTCATCTGAATACTCAATGGCGTATGTATTCGCAATTTTTCATGGCCCCTGAAATCAAATTGCTCCATGTTCCCTTTCTAACAGAGCTCCATGTCCACTGTCAACACAATGTCCCATGACGCCTGTCAACACAAATCTCCATTGCCCCTTTCATTCACAATGTTCTAGAACATTTGTCATCACAATGCTCCATGACCCCTGTAATCACAATGCTCCATTCCCTTTTCATCACTGTGCTACAGAATTCTGGTCATCACAATATTCCATAACCGTGTCATCACAATGCTCTATGACCCCTGTCATCACAATGCTCCACGACACTTGTCATCACAATGATGCATGACCACATTCATCACAATGCTTCATGACCAGTATCATCACAATGCTCGATGAGCCTTGTCATCACAATGCTCCATGCCGTTGTCATCAGAATGCTCCTTGGCCCCTCTAATCACAATTGTCCATGACCTTTTTATCACAATGCTCCAGAATTCTTGTCATCATAATGTTCCATGGCCGTGTCATCACAATGCCCCATGGCCCCTGTCATCCCTGTGCTCCATGATATCTTTCTTCACAATTCTAGATGAGCACTGTCATCACAATGCCCCATGACACCTGTCTTCACATTTCGCCATGGCCCTTGTCATCGCAATGCTCCATGAACCGTGTCATCACAATATTCCAGGACACTTGTCGTCACAATGATCCTTGACCACATTCATCTGAATACTCCATGGCCTATGTATTCACAATTTTTCATGACCCCTGAAATCAAATTGCTCCATGTTCCATTTCTAACAAGGCTCCATGACCACTGTCAACACATTGTCCCATGACGCCTGTCATCACAATGCTCCATGGCCCCTTTCATCACTATGCTCCATGATCCCTGTCTTCACAATGTTCTAGAACAATTGTCATCACAATGCTCCATGACCCCTGTAATCACAATGCTCCATTCCCTTTTCATCACAGTGCTACAGAATTCTGGTCATCACAATATTCCATAACCGTGTCATCACAATGCTCTATGACCCCTGTCATCACAATGCTCCACGACAATTGTCATCACAATGATCCATGACCACATTCATCACAATGCTTCATGACCACTGTCATCACAAAGCTCGATGACCCTTGTCATCACAATGCTCCATGACATTGTCATCAGAATGCTCCTTGGCCCCTCTAATCACAATGGTCCATGCCCATTTTATCACAATGCTCCAGAATTCTTGTCATCATAATGTTCCATGGCCGTGTCATCACAATGCCCCATGACCCCTGTCATCACAGTGCTCCATGGCCCCTGTCATCTGTGTGCTCCATGATATCTTTCTTCACAATTCTAGATGACCACTGTCATCACATTGCCCCATGACACCTGTCTTCACATTTCGCCATGGCCCTTGTCATCGCAATGCTCCATGAACCGTGTCATCACAATATTCCAGGACAATTTTCGTCACAATGATCCTTGACCAAATTCATCTGAATACTCCATGGCCTATGTATTCACAATTTTTCATGACCCCTGAAATCAAATTGCTCCATGTTCCCTTTCTAACAAGGCTCCATGACCACTGTCAACACATCGTCCCATGACGCCTGTCATCACAATGCTCCATGGCCCCTTTCATCACTATGCTCCATGATCCCTGTCTTCACAATGTTCTAGAACAATTGTCATCACAATGCTCCATGAACCCTGTAATCACAATGCTCCATTCCTTTTCATCACAGTGCTACAGAATTCTGGTCATCACAATATTCCATAACCGTGTCATCACAATGCTCTATGACCCATGTCATCACAATGCTCTACGACACTTGTCATCACAATGATCCATGACCACATTCATCACAATGCTTCATGACCACTGTCATCACAATGCTCGATGACCCTTGTCATCACAATGCTCCATGCCGTTGTCATCAGAATGCTCCTTGGCCCCTCTAATCACAATGGTCCATGACATTTTTATCACAATGATCCAGAATTCTTGTCATCATAATGTTCCATGGCCGTGTCATCACAATGCCCCATGACCCCTGTCATCACAATGCTCCATGGCCCCTGTCATCCCAGTGCTCCATGATATCTTTCTTCACAATTCTAGATGACCACTGTCATCACAATGCCCCTTGACACCTGTCTTCACATTTCGCCATGGCCCTTGTCATCCCAATGCTCCATGAACCTTGTCATCACAATATTCCAGGACACTTGTCGTCACAATGATCCTTGACCACATTCATCTGAATACTCCATGGCCTATGTATTCACAATTTTTCATGGCCCCTGAAATCAAATTGCTCCATGTTCTCTTTCTAACAATGCTCCATGACCACTGTCAACACAATGTCCCATGACGCCTGTCATCACAATGCTCCATGGCCCCTTTCATCACTATGCTCCATAATCCCTGACATCACAATGTTCTAGAACAATTGTCATCACAATGCTCCATGACCCCTGTAATCACAATGCTGCATTCCCTTTTCATCACAGTTCTACAGAATTCTGGTCATCACAATATTCCATAACCGTGTCATCACAATGCTCTATGACCCCTGTCATCAGAATGCTCCACGACACTTGTCATCACAATGATGCATGACCACATTCATCACAATGCTTCATGACCACTGTCATCACAAAGCTCGATGACCCTTGTCATCACAATGCTCCATGCCGTTGTCATCAGAATGCTCCTTGGCCCCTCTAATCTCAATGGTCCATGCCCATTTTATCACAATGCTCCAGAATTCTTGTCATCATAATGTTCCATGGCCGTGTCATCACAATGCCCCATGACCCCTGTCATCACAATGCTCCATAGCCCCTGTCATCCCAGCGCTCCATGATATCTTTCTTCACAATTCTAGAGGACCACTGTCATCACAATGCCCCATGACACCTGTCTTCACATTTCGCCATGGCCCTTGTCATCGCAATGCTCCATGAACCGTGTCATCACAATATTCCAGGACACTTTTCGTCACAATGATCCTTGACCACATTCATCTGAATACTCCATGGCCTATGTATTCACAATTGTTCATGGCCCCTGAAATCTAATTGCTCCATTTTCCCTTTCTAACAATGCTCCATGACCACTGTCAACACAATGTCCCATGACGCCTGTCATCACAATGCTCCATGGCCGCTTTCATCACTATGCTCCATGATCCCTGTCATCACAATGTTCTAGAACATTTGTCATCACAATGCTCCATGACCCCTGTAATCACAATGCTCCATTCCCTTTTCATCACTGTGCTACAGAATTCTGGTCATTACAATATTCCATAACCGTGTCATCACAATGCTCTATGACCCCTGTCATCACAATGCTCCAAGACACTTGTCATCACAATGATCCATGACCACATTCATCACAATGCTTCATGACCACTGTCATCACAAAGCTCGATGACCCTTGTCATCACAATGCTCCATGCCGTTGTCATCAGAATGCTCCTTGGCCCCTCTAATCTCAATGGTCCATGCCCATTTTATCACAATGCTCCAGAATTCTTGTCATCATAATGTTCCATGGCCGTGTCATCACAATGCCCCATGACCCCTGTCATCACAATGCTCCATGGCCCCTGTCATCCCAGTGCTCCATGATATCTTTCTTCACAATTCTAGAGGACCACTGTCATCACAATGCCCCATGACACCTGTCTTCACATTTCGCCATGGCCCTTGTCATCGGAATGCTCCATGAAATGTGTCATCACAATATTCCAGGACACTTTTCGTCACAATGATCCTTGACCACATTAATCTGAATACTCCATGGCCTATGTATTCACAATTTTTCATGGCCACTGAAATCAATTTGCTCCATGTTCCCTTTCTAACAATGCTCCATGACCACTGTCAAAACAATGTCCCATGACGCCTATCATCACAATGCTCCATGGACCCTTTCATCACTATGCTCCATGTTCCCTGTCATCACAATGTTCTAGAACAATTGTCATCACAATGCTCCATGACCCCTGTAATCACAATGCTGCATTCCCTTTTCATCACAGTGCTACAGAATTCTGGTCATCACAATATTCCATAACCGTGTCATCACAATGCTCTATGACCCCTGTCATCACAATGCTCCACGACACTTGTCATCACAATGATCCATGACCACATTCATCACAATGCTTCATGACCACTGTCATCACAATGCTCGATGACCCTGGTCATCACCATGCTCCATGCCGTTGTCATCAGAATGCTCCTTGGCCCTTCTAATCACAATGGTCCATGCCGTTTTTATCACAATGCTCCAGAATTCTTGTCATCATAACGTTCCATGGCCGTGTCATCACAATGCCCCATGACCCCTGTCATCACAATGCCCCATGACACCTGTCTTCACATTTCGCCATGGCCCTTGTCATCGCAATACTCCATGAACCGTGTCATCACAATATTCCAGGACACTTTTCGTCACAATGATCCTTGACCACATTCATCTGAATACTCCATGGCCTATGTATTCACAATTTTTCATGGCCCCTGAAATCTAATTGCTCCATTTTCCCTTTCTAACAATGCTCCATGACCACAGTCAACACAATGTCCCATGACGCCTGTCATCACAATGCTCCATGGCCCCTTTCATCACTATGCTCCATGATCCCTGTCATCACAATGTTCTAGAACATTTGTCATCACAATGCTCCATGACCCCTGTAATCACAATGCTCCATTCCCTTTTCATCACTGTGCTACAGAATTCTGGTCATTACAATATTCCATAACCGTGTCATCACAATGCTCTATGACCCCTGTCATCACAATGCTCCACGACACTTGTCATCACAATGATCCATGATCACTTTCATCACAATGCTCCATGACCACTGTCATCACAATGCTCGATGACCTTTGTCATCACAATGCTCCATGCCGTTGTCATCAGAATGCTCCTTGGCCCCTCTAATAACAATGGTCCATGCCCTTTTTATCACAATGCTCCAGAATTCTTGTCATCATAATGTTCCATGGCCGTATCATCACAATGCCCCATGACCCCTGTCATCACAATGTTCCATGGCCCCTTTCATCCCAGTGCTCCATGATATCTTTCTTCACAATTCTAGATGACCACTGTCATCACAATGCCCCATGACACCTGTCTTCACATTTCGCCATGGCACTGGTCATCACAATGCTCCATGAACCATGTCATCACAATATTCCAGGACACTTTTCGTCACAATGATCCTTGACCACATTCATCTGAATACTCCATGGCCTATGTATTCGCAATTTTTCATGACCTCTGAAATCAAATTGCTCCATGTTCTCTTTCTAACAATGCTCCATGACCACTGTCAACACAATGTCCCATGACGCCTGTCATCACAATGCTCCATGGCCCCTTTCATCACTATGCTCCATAATCCCTGACATCACAATGTTCTAGAACAATTGTCATCACAATGCTCCATGACCCCTGTAATCACAATGCTGCATTCCCTTTTCATCACAGTGCTACAGAATTCTGGTCATCACAATATTCCATAACCGTGTCATCACAATGCTCTATGACCCCTGTCATCAGAATGCTCCACGACACTTGTCATCACAATGATTCATGACCACATTCATCACAATGCTTCATGACCACTGTCATCACAAAGCTCGATGACCCTTGTCATCACAATGCTCCATGCCGTTGTCATCAGAATGCTCCTTGGCCCCTCTAATCTCAATGGTCCATGCCCATTTTATCACAATGCTCCAGAATTCTTGTCATCATAATGTTCCATGGCCGTGTCATCACAATGCCCCATGACCCCTGTCATCACAATGCTCCATAGCCCCTGTCATCCCAGCGCTCCATGATATCTTTCTTCACAATTCTAGAGGACCACTGTCATCACAATGCCCCATGACACCTGTCTTCACATTTCGCCATGGCCCTTGTCATCGGAATGCTCCATGAAATGTGTCATCACAATACTCCAGGACACTTTTCGTCACAATGATCCTTGACCACATTAATCTGAATACTCCATGGCCTATGTATTCACAATTTTTCATGCCCACTGAAATCTATTTGCTCCATGTTCCCTTTCTAACAATGCTCCATGACCACTGTCAAAACAGTGTCCCATGACGCCTATCATCACAATGCTCCATGGCCCCTTTCATCACTATGCTCCATGATCCCTGTCATCACAATGTTCTAGAACAATTGTCATCACAATGCTCCATGACCCCTGTAATCACAATGCTCCATTCCCTTTTCATCACAGTGCTACAGAATTCTGGTCATCACAATATTCCATAACCGTGTCATCACAATGCTCTATGCCCCCTGTCATCACAATGCTCCACGACACTTTTCATCAGAATGCTCCACGACACTTGTCATCACAATGATCCATGACCACATTCATCACAATGCTCCATGCCGTTGTCATCAGAATGCTCCTTGGTCCCTCTATTCACAATGGTCCATGCCCTTTTTATCACAATGCTCCAGAATTCTTGTCAAAATAATGTTCCATGGCCGTGTCATCACAATGACCCATGACCCCTGTCATCACAATGTTCCATGGCCCCTGTCATCCCAGTGCTCCATGATATCTTTCTTCACAATTCTAGAGGACCACTGTCATCACAATGCCCCATGACACTTGTCTTCACTTTTCGCCATGACCCTTGTGATCGCAATGCTCCATGTACCGTGTCATCACATTATTCCAGGACACTTTTCCTCACAATGATCCTTGACCACATTCATCTGAATACTCAATGGCGTATGTATTCGCAATTTTTCATGGCCCCTGAAATCAAATTGCTCCATGTTCCCTTTCTAACAGAGCTCCATGTCCACTGTCAACACAATGTCCCATGACGCCTGTCAACACAAATCTCCATTGCCCCTTTCATTCACAATGTTCTAGAACATTTGTCATCACAATGCTCCATGACCCCTGTAATCACAATGCTCCATTCCCTTTTCATCACTGTGCTACAGAATTCTGGTCATCACAATATTCCATAACCGTGTCATCACAATGCTCTATGACCCCTGTCATCACAATGCTCCACGACACTTGTCATCACAATGATGCATGACCACATTCATCACAATGCTTCATGACCAGTATCATCACAATGCTCGATGAGCCTTGTCATCACAATGCTCCATGCCGTTGTCATCAGAATGCTCCTTGGCCCCTCTAATCACAATTGTCCATGACCTTTTTATCACAATGCTCCAGAATTCTTGTCATCATAATGTTCCATGGCCGTGTCATCACAATGCCCCATGGCCCCTGTCATCCCTGTGCTCCATGATATCTTTCTTCACAATTCTAGATGACCACTGTCATCACAATGCCCCATGACACCTGTCTTCACATTTCGCCATGGCCCTTGTCATCGCAATGCTCCATGAACCGTGTCATCACAATATTCCAGGACACTTGTCGTCACAATGATCCTTGACCACATTCATCTGAATACTCCATGGCCTATGTATTCACAATTTTTCATGACCCCTGAAATCAAATTGCTCCATGTTCCATTTCTAACAAGGCTCCATGACCACTGTCAACACATTGTCCCATGACGCCTGTCATCACAATGCTCCATGGCCCCTTTCATCACTATGCTCCATGATCCCTGTCTTCACAATGTTCTAGAACAATTGTCATCACAATGCTCCATCACCCCTGTAATCACAATGCTCCATTCCCTTTTCATCACAGTGCTACAGAATTCTGGTCATCACAATATTCCATAACCGTGTCATCACAATGCTCTATGACCCCTGTCATCACAATGCTCCACGACAATTGTCATCACAATGATCCATGACCACATTCATCACAATGCTTCATGACCACTGTCATCACAAAGCTCGATGACCCTTGTCATCACAATGCTCCATGACATTGTCATCAGAATGCTCCTTGGCCCCTCTAATCACAATGGTCCATGCCCATTTTATCACAATGATCCAGAATTCTTGTCATCATAATGTTCCATGGCCGTGTCATCACAATGCCCCATGACCCCTGTCATCACAATGCTCCATGGCCCCTGTCATCCCAGTGCTCCATGATATCTTTCTTCACAATTCTAGATGACCACTGTCATCACAATGCCCCTTGACACCTGTCTTCACATTTCGCCATGGCCCTTGTCATCCCAATGCTCCATGAACCGTGTCATCACAATATTCCAGGACACTTGTCGTCACAATGATCCTTGACCACATTCATCTGAATACTCCATGGCCTATGTATTCGCAATTTTTCATGGCCCCTGAAATCAAATTGCTCAATGTTCTCTTTCTAACAATGCTCCATGACCACTGTCAACACAATGTCCCATGACGCCTGTCATCACAATGCTCCATGGCCCCTTTCATCACTATGCTCCATAATCCCTGACATCACAATGTTCTAGAACAATTGTCATCACAATGCTTCATGACCCCTGTAATCACAATGCTGCATTCCCTTTTCATCACAGTGCTACAGAATTCTGATCATCACAATATTCCATAACCGTGTCATCACAATGCTCTATGACCCCTGTCATCAGAATGCTCCACGACACTTGTCATCACAATGATGCATGACCACATTCATCACAATGCTTCATGACCACTGTCATCACAAAGCTCGATGACAATTGTCATCACAATGCTCCATGCCGTTGTCATCAGAATGCTCCTTGGCCCCTCTAATCTCAATGGTCCATGCCCATTTTATCACAATGCTCCAGAATTCTTGTCATCATAATGTTCCATGGCCGTGTCATCACAATGCCCCATGACCCCTGTCATCACAATGCTCCATAGCCCCTGTCATCCCAGCGCTCCATGATATCTTTCTTCACAATTCTAGAGGACCACTGTCATCACAATGCCCCATGACACCTGTCTTCACATTTCGCCATGGCCCTTGTCATCGGAATGCTCCATGAAATGTGTCATCACAATATTCCAGGACACTTTTCGTCACAATGATCCTTGACCACATTAATCTGAATACTCCATGGCCTATGTATTCACAATTTTTCATGGCCACTGAAATCTATTTGCTCCATGTTCCCTTTCTAACAATGCTCCATGACCACTGTCAAAACAATGTCCCATGACGCCTATCATCACAATGCTCCATGGCCCCTTTCATCACTATGCTCCATGATCCCTGTCATCACAATGTTCTAGAACAATTGTCATCACAATGCTCCATGACCCCTGTAATCACAATGCTCCATTCCCTTTTCATCACAGTGCTACCGAATTCTGGTCATCACAATATTCCATAACTGTGTCATCACAACGCTCTATGCCCCCTGTCATCACAATGCTCCACGACACTTTTCATCAGAATGCTCCACGACACTTGTCATCACAATGATCCATGACCACATTCATCACAATGCTCCATGCCGTTGTCATCAGAATGCTCCTTGGCCCCTCTATTCACAATGGTCCATGCCCTTTTTATCACAATGCTCCAGAATTCTTGTCAACATAATGTTCCATGGCCGTGGCATCACAATGACCCATGACCCTGTCATCACAATGTTCCATGGCCCCTGTCATCCCAGTGCTCCATGATATCTTTCTTCACAATTCTAGAGGACCACTGTCATCACAATGCCCCATGACAATTGTCTTCACTTTTCGCCATGACCCTTGTGATCGCAATGCTCCATGTACCGTGTCATCACATTATTCCAGGACACTTTTCCTCACAATGATCCTTGATCACATTCATCTGAATACTCAATGGCGTATGTATTCGCAATTTTTCATGGCCCCTGAAATCAAATTGCTCCATGTTCCCTTTCTAACAGAGCTCCATGTCCACTGTCAACACAATGTCCCATGACGCCTGTCAACACAAATCTCCATTGCCCCTTTCATCACAATGTTCTAGAACATTTGTCATCACAATGCTCCATGACCCCTGTAATCACAATGCTCCATTCCCTTTTCATCACTGTGCTACAGAATTCTGGTCATCACAATATTCCATAACCGTGTCATCACAATGCTCTATGACCCCTGTCATCACAATGCTCCACGACACTTGTCATCACAATGATGCATGACCACATTCATCACAATGCTTCATGACCAGTATCATCACAATGCTCGATGAGCCTTGTCATCACAATGCTCCATGCCGTTGTCATCAAAATGCTCCTTGGCCCCTCTAATCACAATTGTCCATGACCTTTTTATCACAATGCTCCAGAATTCTTGTCATCATAATGTTCCATGGCCGTGTCATCACAATGCCCCATGACCCCTGTCATCACAATGCTCCATAGCCCCTGTCATCCCAGCGCTCCATGATATCTTTCTTCACAATTCTAGAGGACCACTGTCATCACAATGCCCCATGACACCTGTCTTCACATTTCGCCATGGCCCTTGTCATCGCAATGCTCCATGAACCGTGTCATCACAATATTCCAGGACACTTTTCGTCACAATGATCCTTGACCACATTCATCTGAATACTCCATGGCCTATGTATTCACAATTGTTCATGGCCCCTGAAATCTAATTGCTCCATTTTCCCTTTCTAACAATGCTCCATGACCACTGTCAACACAATGTCCCATGACTCCTGTCATCACAATGCTCCATGGCCCCTTTCATCACTATGCTCCATGATCCCTGTCATCACAATGTTCTAGAACATTTGTCATCACAATGCTCCATGACCCCTGTAATCACAATGCTCCATTCCCTTTTCATCACTGTGCTACAGAATTCTGGTCATTACAATATTCCATAACCGTGTCATCACAATGCTCTATGACCCCTGTCATCACAATGCTCCAAGACACTTGTCATCACAATGATCCATGACCACATTCATCACAATGCTTCATGACCACCTTCATCACAAAGCTCGATGACCCTTGTCATCACAATGCTCCATGACATTGTCATCAGAATGCTCCTTGCCCCCTCTAATCACAATGGTCCATGCCCATTTTATAACAATGCTCCAGAATTCTTGTCATCATAATGTTCCATGGCCGTGTCATCACAAAGCCCCATGACCCCTGTAATCACAATGCTCCATGGCCCCTGTCATCCCAGTGCTCCATGATATCTTTCTCTACAATTCTAGATTGCCACTGTCATCACAATGCCCCATGACACCTGTCTTCACATTTCGCCATTGCCCTTGTCATCGCAATGCTCCATGAACCGTGTCATCACAATATTCCAGGACACTTTTCGTCACAATGATCCTTGACCAAATTCATCTGAATACTCCATGGCCTATGTATTCACAATTTTTCATGGCCCCTGAAATCAAATTGCTCCATGTTCCCTTTCTAACAAGGCTCCATGACCACTGTCAACACATCGTCCCATGACGCCTGTCATCACAATGCTCCATGGCCCCTTTCATCACTATGCTACATGATCTCTGTCTTCACAATGTTCTAGAACAATTGTCATCACAATGCTCCATGAACCCTGTAATCACAATGCTCCATTCCTTTTCATCACAGTGCTACAGAATTCTGGTCATCACAATATTCCATAACCGTGTCATCACAATGCTCTATGACCCCTGTCATCACAATGCTACACGACACTTGTCATCACAATGATCCATGACCACATTCATCACAATGCTTCATGACCACTGTCATCACAATGCTCGATAAACCTTGTCATCACAATGCTCCATGCCGTTGTCATCAGAATGCTCCTTGGCCCCTCTAATCACAATGGTCCATGCCCTTTTTATCACAATGCTCCAGAATTCTTGTCATCATAATGTTCCATGGCCGTGTCATCACAATGCCCCATGACCCCTGTCATCACAATGCCCCATGACACCTGTCTTCACATTTCGCCATGGCCCTTGTCATCGCAATGCTCCATGAACCGTGTCATCACAATATTCCAGGACACTTTTCGTCACAATGATTCTTGACCACATTCATCTGAATACTCCATGGCCTATGTATTCACAATTTTTCATGGCCCCTGAAATCAAATTGCTCCATGTTCTCTTTCTAACAATGCTCCATGACCACTGTCAACACAATGTCCCATGACGCCTGTCAACACAATGCTCCATGGCCCCTTTCATCACTATGCTCCATGATCCCTGTCTTCACAATGTTCTAAACAATTGTCATCAAAATGCTCCATGACCCCTGTAATCACAATGCTCCATTCCCTTTTCATCACTGTGGTACAGAATTCTGGTCATCACAATATTCCATAACCGTGTCATCAGAATGCTCTATGACCCCTGTCATCACAATGCTTCACGACACTTGTCATCACAATGATGCATGACCACATTCATCACAATGCTTCATGACCACTGTCATCACAATGCTCGATGACCCTTGTCATCACAATGCTCCATGCCGTTGTCATCACATTGCTCCTTGGCCCCTCTAATCACAATGGTCCATGCCCATTTTATCACAATGCTCCAGACTACTTGTCATCATAATGTTCCATGGCCGTGTCATCACAATGCCCCATGACACCTGTCATCACAATGCTCCATGGCCCCTATCATCCCAGTGCTCCATGATATCTTTCTTCACAATTCTAGATGACCACTGTCATCACAATGCCCCATGACACCTGTCTTCACATTTCGCCATGGCCCTTGTCATCGCAATGCTCCATGAACCGTGTCATCACAATATTCCAGGACACTTGTCGTCACAATGATCCTTGACCACATTCATCTGAATACTCCATGGCATATGTATTCGCAATTTTTCATGGCCCCTGAAATCAAATTGCTCAATGTTCCCTTTCTAACAATGCTCCATGACCACTGTCAACACATTGTCCCATGACGCCTGTCATCACAATGCCCCATGGCCCCTTTCATCACTATGCTCCATGATCCCTGTCATCACAATGTTCTAAAACAATTGTCATCACAATGGTCCAATACCCCTGTAATCACAATGCTACATTCCCGTTTCATCACAGTGCTACAGAATTCTGGTCATCACAATATTCCATAACCGTGTCATAACAATGCTTTATGCCCCTTGTCATCACAATGCTCCACGACACTTGTCATCACAATGATCCATGACCACATTCATCACAATGCTTCATGACCACTGTCATCACAAAGCTCGATGACCCTTGTCATCACAATGCTCCATGACATTGTCATCAGAATGCTCCTTGGCCCCTCTAATCACAATGGTCCATGACCATTTTATCACAATGCTCCAGAATTCTTGTCATCATTATGTTCCATGGCCGTGTCATCACAAAGCCCCATGACCCCTGTAATCACAATGCTCCATGGCCCCTGTCATCCCAGTGCTCCATGATATCTTTCTCTACAATTCTAGATGACCACTATCATCACAATGCCCCATGACACCTGTCTTCACATTTCGCCATGGCCCTTGTCATCGCAATGCTCCATGAACCGTGTCATCACAATATTCCAGGACAATTTTCGTCACAATGATCCTTGACCAAATTCATCTGAATACTCCATGGCCTATGTATTCACAATTTTTCATGACCCCTGAAATCAAATTGCTCCATGTTCCCTTTCTAACAATGCTCCATGACCACTGTCAACACAATGTCCCTTGGCGCCTGTCATCACAATGCTCCATGGCCCCTTTCATCACTATGCTCCATGATCCCTGTCTTCACAATGTTCTAGAACAATTGTCATCACAATGCTCCATGAACCCTGTAATCACAATACTCCATTCCCTTTTCATCACAGTGCTACAGAATTCTGGTCATCACAATATTCCATAACCGTGTGATCACAATGCTCTATGACCACTGTCATCACAATGATACACGACACTTTTCATCACAATGATCCATGACCACATTCATCACAATGCTTCATGACCACTGTCATCACAATGCTCGATAAACCTTGTCATCACAATGCTCCATGCCGTTGTCATCAGAATGCTCCTTGGCCCCTCTAATCACAATGGTCCATGCCCTTTTTATCACAATGCTCCAGAATTCTTGTCATCATAATGTTCCATGGCCGTGTCATCACAATGCCCCATGACCCCTGTCATCGCAGTGCTCCATGGCCCCTGTCATCTCTGTTCTCCCTGATATCTTTCTTCACAATTCTAGATGACCACTGTCATCACATTGCCCCATGACACCTGTCTTCACATTTCGCCATGGCCCTTGTCATCGCAATGCTCCATGAACCGTGTCATCACAATATTCCAGGACACTTTTCGTCACAATGATTCTTGACAACATTCATCTGAATACTCCATGGCCTATGTATTCGCAATTTTTCATGGCCCCTGAAATCAAATTGCTCCATGTTCTCTTTCTAACAATGCTCCATGACCACTGTCAACACAATGTCCCATGACGCCTGTCAACACAATGCTCCATGGCCCCTTTCATCACTATGCTCCATGATCCCTGTCTTCACAATGTTCTAAACAATTGTCATCAAAATGCTCCATGACCCCTGTAATCACAATGCTCCATTCCCTTTTCATCACTGTGGTACAGAATTCTGGTCATCACAATATTCCATAACCGTGTCATCAGAATGATCTATGACCCCTGTCATAACAATGCTCCACGACACTTGTCATCACAATGATGCATGACCACATTCATCACAATGCTTCATGACCACTGTCATCACAATGCTCGATGTCTCTTGTCATCACATTGCTCCATGCCGTTGTCATCACATTGCTCCTTGGCCCCTCTAATCACAATGGTCCATGCCCATTTTATCACAATGCTCCAGACTACTTTTCATCATAATGTTCCATGGCCGTGTCATCACAATGCCCCATCACCCCTGTCATCACAATGCTCCATGGCCCCTGTCATCCCAGTGCTCCATGATATCTTTCTTCACAATTCTAGATGACCACTGTCATCACAATGCCCCATGACACGTGTCTTCACATTTCGCCATGGCCCTTGTCATCGCAATGCTCCATGAACCGTGTCATCACAATATTCCAGGACACTTGTCGTCACAATGATCCTTGACCACATTCATCTGAATACTCCATGGCCTATGTATTCACAATTTTTCATGGCCCCTGAAATCAAATTGCTCCATGTTCCCTTTCTAACAATGCTCCATGACCACTGTCAACACAATGTCCCATGACGCTTGTCATCACAATGCTCCATGGACCCTTTCATCACTATGCTCCATGATCCCTGTCATCACAATGTTCTAGAACAATTGTCATCACAATGCTCCATGACCCCTGTAATCACAATACTCCATTCCCTTTTCATCAGAGTGCTACAGAATTCTGGTCATCACAATATTCCATAACCGTGTGATCACAATGCTCTATGACCCCTGTCATCACAATGCTACACGACACTTTTCATCACAATGATCCATGACCACATTCATCACAATGCTTCATGACCACTCTCATCACAATGCTCGATAAAACTTTTCATCACAATGCTCCATGCCGTTGTCATCAGAATGCTCCATGGCCCCTCTAATCACAATGTTCCATGCCCTTTTTATCACAATGCTCCAGAATTCTTGTCATAATAATGTTCCATGGCCGTGTCATCACAATGCCCCATGAACCCTGTCATCACAATGCCCCATGACACCTGTCTTCACATTTCGCCATGGCCCTTGTCATCACAATGCTCCATGAACCGTGTCATCACAATATTCCAGGACACTTTTCGTCACAATGATTCTTGACCACATTCATCTGAATACTCCATGGCCTATGTATTCGCAATTTTTCATGGCCCCTGAAATCAAATTGCTCCATGTTCTCTTTCTAACAATGCTCCATGACCACTGTCAACACAATGTCGCATGACGCCTGTCAACACAATGCTCCATGGCCCCTTTCATCACTATGGTCCATGATCCCTGTGTTCACAATGTTCTAAACAATTGTCATCAAAATGCTCCATGACCACTGTAATCACATTGCTCCATTCCCTTTTCATCACTGTGGTACAGAATTCTGGTCATCACAATATTCCATAACCGTGTCATCACAATGCTCTATCACCCCTGTCATCACAATGCTCCACGACACTTGTCATCACAATGATCCATGACCACATTCATCACAATGCTTCATGACCACTGTCATCACAATGCTCGATAAACCTTGTCATCACAATGCTCCATGCCGTTGTCATCACATTGCTCCTTGGCCCCTCTAATCACAATGGTCCATGCCCATTTTATCACAATGCTCCAGACTACTTGTCATCATAATGTCCATGGCCGTGTCATCACAATGCCCCATGACCCCTGTCATCACAATGCTCCATGGCCCCTGTAATCCCAGTGCTCCATGATATCTTTCTTCGCAATTCTAGAGGACCACTGTCATCACAATGCCCCATGACACCTGTCTTCACATTTCGCCATGGCCCTTGTCATCGCAATGCTCCATGAACCGTGTCATCACAATATTCCAGGACACTTTTCGTCACAATGATCCTTGACCACATTCATCTGAATACTCCATGGCCTAAGTATTCGCAATTTTTCATGGCCCCTGAAATCAAATTGCTCCATGTTCCCTTTCTAACAATGCTCCATGACCACTGTCAACACAATGTCCCATTACGCCTGTCATCACAATGCTCAATGGACCCTTTCATCACTATGCTCCATGATCCCTGTCATCACAATGTTCTAGAACAATTGTCATCACAATGCTCCATGACCCCTGTAATCACAATACTCCATTCCCTTTTCATCACAGTGCTACAGAATTCTGGTCATCACAATATTCCATAACCGTGTGATCACAATGCTCTATGACCCCTGTCATCACAATGCTACACGACAATTTTCATCACAATGATCCATGACCACATTCATCACAATGCTTCATGACCACTGTCATCACAATGCTCGATAAACCTTGTCATCACAATGCTCCATGCCGTTGTCATCAGAATGCTCCTTGGCCCCTCTAATCACAATGGTCCATGCCCTTTTTATCACAATGCTCCAGAATTCTTGTCATCATAATGTTCCATGGCCGTTTCATCACAATGCCCCATGACCCCTGTCATCACAAAGCCCCATGACACCTGTCTTCACATTTTGCCATGGCCCTTGTCATCGCAATGCTCCATGAACCGTGTCATCACAATATTCCAGGACACTTTTCGTCAAAATGATTCTTGACCACATTCATCTGAATACTCCATGGCCTATGTATTCGCAATTTTTCATGGCCCCTGAAATCAAATTGCTCCATGTTCTCTTTCTAACAATGCTCCATGACCACTGTCAACACAATGTCCCATGACGCCTGTCAACACAATGCTCCATGGCCCCTTTCATCACTATGCTCCATGATCCCTGTCTTCACAATGTTCTAAACAATTGTCATCAAAATGCTCCATGACCCCTGTAATCACAATGCTCCATTCCCTTTTCATCACAGTGCTACAGAATTCTGGTCATCACAATATTCTATAACCGTGTCATCAGAATGCTATATGACCCCTGTCATCAAAATGCTCCACGACACTTGTCATCACAATGATGCATGACCACATTCATCTCAATGCTTCATGACCACTGTCATCACAATGCTCGATGACCTTGTCATCACAATGCTCCATGCCGTTGTCATCACATTGCTCCTTGGCCCCTCTAATCACAATGGTCCATGCCCATTTTATCACAATGCTCCAGACTACTTGTCATCATAATGTTCCATGGCCGTGTCATCACAATGCCCCATGACCCCTGTCATCACAATGCTCCATGGCCCCTGTCATCCCAGTGCTCCATGATATCTTTCTTCACAATTCTAGAGGACCACTGTCATCACAATGCCCCATGACACCTGTCTTCACATTTCGCCATGGCCCTTGTCATCGCAATGCTCCATGAACCGTGTCATCAGAATATTCCAGGACTCTTTTCGTCACAATGATCCTTGACCACATTCATCTGAATACTCCATGGCCTATGTATTCGCAATTTTTCATGGCCCCTGAAATCAAATTGCTCCATGTTCTCTTTCTAACAATGCTCCATGACCACTGTCAACACAATGTCCCATGACGCCTGTCAACACAATGCTCCATTGCCCCTTTCATCTCTATGCTCCATGATCCCTGTCTTCACAATGTTCTAGAACAATTGTCATCACACTGCTCCATGACCCCTGTAATCACAATGCTCCATTCCCTTTTCATCACAGTGCTACAGAATTCTGGTCATCACAATATTCCATAACCGTGTCATCACAATGCTCTATGACCCCTGTCATCACAATGCTCCACGACACTTTTCATCACAATGCTCGATGACCCTTGTCATCACAATGCTCCATGCCGTTGTCATCAGAATGCTCCTTGGCCCCTCTAATCACAATGGTCCATGACCTTTTTATCACAATGCTCCAGACTACTTGTCATCATAATGTTCCATGGCCGTGTCATCACAATGCCCCATGACCCCTGTCATCACAATGCTCCATGGCCCCTGTCATCCCAGTGCTCCATGATATCTTTCTTCACAATTCTAGAGGACCACTGTCATCACAATGCCCCATGACACCTGTCTTCACATTTCGCCATGGCCCTCGTCATCGCAATGCTCCATGAACCGTGTCATCACAATATTCCAGGACACTTTTCGTCACAATGATCCTTGACCACATTCATCTGAATACACCATGGCCTATGTATTCGCAATTTTTCATGGCCCCTGAAATCAAATTGCTCCATGTTCTCTTTCTAACAATGCTCCATGACCACTGTCAACACAATATCGCATGACGCCTGTCAACACAATGCTCCATGGCCCCTTTCATCACTATGGTCCATGATCCCGGTGTTCACAATGTTCTAAACAATTGTCATCAAAATGCTCCATGACCCCTGTAATCACAATGCTCCATTCCCTTTTCATCACTGTGGTACAGAATTCTGGTCATCACAATATTCCATAACCGTGTCATCACAATGCTCTATGACCCCTGTCATCACAATGCTCCACGACACTTGTCATCACAATGATGCATGACCACATTCATCACAATGCTTCATGACCACTGCCATCACAATGCTCGATAAACCTTGTCATCACAATGCTCCATGCCGTTGTCATCACATTGCTCCTTGGCCCCTCTAATCACAATGGTCCATGCCCATTTTATCACAATGCTCCAGACTACTTGTCATCATAATGTTCCATGGCCGTGTCATCACAATGCCCCATGACCCCTGTCATCACAATGCTCCATGGCCCCTGTCATCCCAGTGCTCCATGATATCTTTCTTCACAATTCTAGAGGGCCACTGTCATCACAATGCCCCATGACACTTGTCTTCACTTTTCGCCATGACCCTTGTGATCGCCATGCTCCATGTACCGTGTCATCACATTATTCCAGGACACTTTTCGTCACAATGATCCTTGACCACATTCATCTGAATACTCCATGGCGTATGTATTCGCAATTTTTCATGGCCCCTGAAATCAAATTGCTCCATGTTCCCTTTCTAACAAAGCTCCATGTCCACTGTCAACACAATGTCCCATGACGCCTGTCAACACAAATCTCCATTGCCCCTTTCATCACAATGTTCTAGAACATTTGTCATCACAATGCTCCATGACCCCTGTAATCACAATGCTCCATTCCCTTTTCATCACTGTGCTACAGAATTCTGGTCATCACAATATTCCAAAACCGTGTCATCACAATGCTCTATCACCCCTGTCATCACAATGCTCCACGACACTTGTCATCACAATGATGCATGACCACATTCATCACAATGCTTCATGACCACTGTCATCACAAAGCTCGATGAGACTTGTCATCACAATGCTCCATGCCGTTGTCATCAGAATGTTCCTTGGCCACTCTAATCACAATTGTCCATGACCTTTTTATCACAATGCTCCAGAATTCTTGTCATCATAATGTTCCATGGCCGTGTCATCACAATGCCCCATGGCGCCTGTCATCCCTGTGCTCCATGATATCTTTCTTCACAATTCTAGATGACCACTGTCATCACAATGCCCCATGACACCTGTCTTCACATTTCGCCATGGCCCTTGTCATCGCAATGCTCCATGAACCGTGTCATCACAATATTCCAGGACACTTGTCGTCACAATGATCCTTGACCACATTCATCTGAATACTCCATGGCATATGTATTCGCAATTTTTCATGGCCCCTGAAATCAAACTGCTCAATGTTCCCTTTCTAACAATGCTCCATGAACACTGTCAACACATTGTCCCATGACGCCTGTCATCACAATGCTCCATGGCCCCTTTCATCACTATGCTCCATGATCCCTGTCATCACAATGTTCTAGAACAATTGTCATCACAATGCTCCATGACCCCTGTAATCACAGTGCTCCATTCCCTTTTCATCACAGTGCTACAGAATTCTGGTCATCACAATATTCCATAACCGTGTCATCACAATGCTTTATGCCCCTTGTCATCAGAATGATCCACGACACTTGTCATCACAATGATCCATGACCACATTCATCACAATGCTTCATGACCACTGTCATCACAAAGCTCGATGACCCTTGTCATCACAATACTCCATGACATTGTCATCACAATGCTCCTCGGCCCCTCTAATCACAATGGTCCATGCCCTTTTTATCACAATGCTCCAGAATTCTTGTCATCATAATGTTCCATGGCCGTGTCATCACAATGCCCCATGACCCCTGTCATCACAATGTTCCATGGCCCCTGTCATCCCAGTGCTCCATGATATCTTTCTTCACATTTCTAGATGACCACTGTCATCACAATGCCCCATGACACCTGTCTTCACATTTCACCATGGACCTTGTCATCGCAATGCTCCATGAACCGTGTCATCACAATATTCCAGGACACTTGTCGTCACAATGATCCTTGACCACATTCATCTGAATACTCCATGGCCTATGTATTCACAATTTTTCATGGCCCCTAAAATCAAATTGCTCCATTTTCCCTTTCTAACAATGCTCCATGAACACTGTCAACACAATGTCCCATGGCGCCTGTCATCACAAAGCTCCATGGACCCTTTAATCACTATGCTCCATGATTCCTGTCATCACAATGTTCTAGAAAAATTGTCATCACAATGCTCCATGACCCCTGTAATCACAATGCTCCATTCCCTTTTCATCACAGTGCTACAGAATTCTGGTCATCACAATATTCCATAACCGTGTCATCCCAATGCTCTATGACCCCTGTCATCACAATGCTCCACGACACTTGTCATCACAATGATCCATGACCACATTCATCACAATGCTTCATGACCACTGTCATCACAATGCTCGATGACCCTTGTCATCACAATGCTCCATGCCGTTGTCATCAGAATGCTCCTTGGCCCCTCTAATCACAATGGTCCATGACCTTTTTATCACAATGCTCCAGAATTCTTGTCATCATAATGTTCCATGGCCGTGTCATAACAATGCCCCATGACCCCTGTCATCACAATGCTCCATGGCCCCTGTCATCCCAGTGCTCCATGATATCTTTTTTCACAATTCTAGATGACCACTGTCATCACAATGCCCCATGACACCTGTCTTCACATTTCGCCATGGCCCTTGTCATCGCAATGCTCCATGAACCGTGTCATCACAATATTCCACGACACTTTTCGTCACAATGATCCTTGACCACATTCATCTGAATACTCCATGGCCTATGTATTCACAATTGTTCATGGCCCCTGAAATCAATTTGCTCCAAGTGCCCTTTCTAACAATGTTCCATGACCACTGTCAACACAATGTCCCATGACGCCTGTCATCACAATTCTCCATGGCCCCTTTCATCACTATGCTCCATGATCCCTGTCAACATAATGTTCTAGAACAATTGTCATCACAATGCTCCATGACCCCTGTAATCACAGTGCTCCATTCCCTTTTCATCACAGTGCTACAGAATTCTGGTCATCACAATATTCCATAACCGTGTCATCACAATGCTATATGCCCCTTGTCATCACAATGCTCCACGACCCTTGTCATCACAATGATCCATGACCACATTCATCACAATGCTTCATGACCACTGTCATCACAAAGCTCGATGACCCTTGTCATCACAATGCTACATGACCTTGTCATCAGAATGCTCCTTGGCCCCTCTAATCACAATGGTCCATGCCCTTTTTATCACAATGCTCCAGAATTCTTGTCATCATAATGTTCCATGGCCGTGTCATCACAATGCCCCATGACACATGTCATCACAATGTTCCATGGCCCCTGTCATCCCAGTGCTCCATGATATCTTTCTTCACAATTCTAGATGACCACTGTCATCACAATGCCTCATGACACCTGTCTTCACATTTCGCCATGGCCCTTTTCATCGCAATGCTCCATGAACCGTGTCATCACAATATTCCAGGACACTTTTCGTCACAATGATCCTTGACCACATTCATCTGAATACTCCATGGCCTATGTATTCGCAATTTTTCATGGCCCCTGAAGTCAAATTGCTCCATGTTCCATTTCTAACAATGCTCCATGTCCACTGTCAACACAATATCCCATGACGCCTGTCAACACAATGCTCCATTGCCCCTTTCATCACTATGCTCCATGATCCCTGTCATCACAATGTTCTAGAACAATTGTCATCACAATGCTCCATGACCCCTGTAATCACAATGCTCCATTCCCTTTTCATCACTGTGCTACAGAATTCTGGTCATCACAATATTCCATAACCATGTCATCACAATGCTCTATGACCCCTGTCATCACAATGCTCCACGACACTTGTCATCACAATGATCCATGACCACATTCATCACAATGCTTCATGACCACTATCATCACAATGCTCGATGACCCTTGTCATCACAATGCTCCATGCCGTTGTCATCAGAATGCTCCTTGGCCCCTATAATCACAATGGTCCATGAACTTTTTATCACAATGCTCCAGAATACTTGTCATCATAATGTTCCATGGTCGTGTCATCACAGTGCCCCATGACCCCTGTCATCACAATGTTCCATGGCCCCTGTCATCCCAGTGCTCCATGATATCTTTCTTCACAATTCTAGATGACCACTGTCATCACAATGCCCCATGACACCTGTCTTCACATTTCGCCATGGCCCTTGTCATCCCAATGCTCCATGAACCGTGTCATCACAATATTCCAGGAAAATTTTCGTCACAATGATCCTTGACCACATTCCTCTGAATACTCCATGGCCTATGTATTCACAATTTTTCATGACCCCTGAAATCAAATTGCTTCATGTTCCCTTTCTAACAAGGTTCCATGACCACTGTCAACACATTGTCCCATGACGCCTGTCATCACAATGCTCCATGGCCCCTTTCATCACTATGCTCCATGATCCCTGTCTTCACAATGTTCTAGAACAATTGTCATCACAATGCTCCATGACCCCTGTAATCACAATGCTCCATTCCCTTTTCATCACAGTGCTACAGAATTCTGGTCATCACAATATTCCATAACCGTGTCATCACAATGCTCTACGACACTTGTCATCACAATGATCCATGACCACATTTATCACAATGCTTCATGACCACTGTCATCACAATGCTCGATGACCCTTGTCATCACAATGCTCCATGCCGTTGTCATCAGAATGCTCCTTGGCCCCTCTAATCACAATGGTCCATGCCCTTTTTATCACAATGCTCCAGAATTCTTGTCATCATAATGTTCCATGGCCGTGTCATCACAATGCCCCATGACCCCTGTCATCACAATGCTCCATGGCCCCTGTCATCCCAGTGCTCCATGATATCTTCCTTCACAATTCTAGATGACCACTGTCATCACAATGCCCCATGACACCTGTCTTCACATTTCGCCATGGCCCTTGTCATCGCAATGCTCCATGAACCGTGTCATCACAATATTCCAGGACACTTGTCGTCACAATGATCCTTGACCACATTCATCTGAATACTCCATGGCCTATGTATTCACAATTTTTCATGGCCCCTAAAATCAAATTGCTCCATGTTCCCTTTCTAACAATGCTCCATGACCACTGTCAACACAATGTCCCATGGCGCCTGTCATCACCAAGCTCCATGGACCCTTTAATCACTATGATCCATGATCCCTGTCATCACAATGTTCTAGAAAAATTGTCATCACAATGCTCCATGACCACAGTAATCACAATGCTCCATTCCCTTTTCATCACAGTGCTACAGAATTCTGGTCATCACAATATTCCATAACCGTGTCATCCCAATGCTCTATGACCCCTGTCATCACAATGCTCCACGACACTTGTCATCACAATGATCCATGACCACATTCATCACAATGCTTCATGACCACTGTCATCACAATGCTCGATGACCCTTGTCATCACAATGCTCCATGCCGTTGTCATCAGAATGCTCCTTGGCCCCTCTAATCACAATGGTCCATGACCTTTTTATCACAATGCTCCAGAATTCTTGTCATCATAATGTTCCATGGCCGTGTCATAACAATGCCCCATGACCCCTGTCATCACAATGCTCCATGGCCCCTGTCATCCCAGTGCTCCATGATATATTTTTTCACAATTCTAGATGACCACTGTCATCACAATGCCCCATGACACCTGTCTTCACATTTCGCCATGGCCCTTGTCATCGCAATGCTCCATGAACCGTGTCATCACAATATTCCAGGACACTTGTCGTCACAATGATCCTTGACCACATTCATCTGAATACTCTATGGCGCATGTATTCGCAATTTTTCATGGCCCCTGAAATCAAATTGCTCCATGTTCCCTTTCTAACAATGCTCCATGTCCACTGTCAACACAATGTCCCATGACGCCTGTCAACACAAATCTCCATTGCCCCTTTCATCACTATGCTCCATGATCCCTCTCATCACAATGTTCTAGAACAATTGTCATCACAATGCTCCATGACCCCTGTAATCACAATGCTCCATTCCCTTTTCATCACTGTGCTACAGAATTCTGGTCATCACAATATTCCATAACCGTGTCATCACAATGCTATATGCCCCTTGTCATCACAATGCTCCACGACACTTGTCATCACAATGATCCATGACCACATTCATCACAATGCTTCATGACCACTGTCATCACAAAGCTCGATGACCCTTGTCATCACAATGCTCCATGACCTTGTCATCAGAATGCTCCTTGGCCCCTCTAATCACAATGGTCCATGCCCTTTTTATCACAATGCTCCAGAATTCTTGTCATCATAATGTTCCATGGCCGTGTAATCACAATGCCCCATGACACATGTCATCACAATGTTCCATGGCCCCTGTCATCCCAGTGCTCCATGATATCTTTCTTCACAATTCTAGATGACCACTGTCATCACAATGCCTCATGACACCTGTCTTCACATTTCCCCATGGCCCTTTTCATCGCAATGCTCCATGAACCGTGTCATCACAATATTCCAGGACACTTTTCGTCACAATGATCCTTGACCACATTCATCTGAATACTCCATGGCCTATGTATTCGCAATTTTTCATGGCCCCTGAAGTCAAATTGCTCCATGTTCCATTTCTAACAATGCTCCATGTCCACTGTCAACACAATGTCCCATGACGCCTGTCAACACAATGCTCCATTGCCCCTTTCATCACTATGCTCCATGATCACTGTCATCACAATGTTCTAGAACAATTGTCATCACAATGCTCCATGACCCCTGTAATCACAATGCTCCATGCCCTTTTCATCACTGTGCTACAGAATTCTGGTCATCACAATATTCCATAACCATGTCATCACAATGCTCTATGACCCCTGTCATCACAATGCTCCACGACACTTGTCATCACAATGATCCATGACCACATTCATCACAATGCTTCATGACCACTATCATCACAATGCTCGATGACCCTTGTCATCACAATGCTCCATGCCGTTGTCATCAGAATGCTCCTTGGCCCCTATAATCACAATGGTCCATGACCTTTTTATCACAATGCTCCAGAATACTTGTCATCATAATGTTCCATGGTCGTGTCATCACAGTGCCCCATGACCCCTGTCATCACAATGTTCCATGGCCCCTGTCATCCCAGTGCTCCATGATATCTTTCTTCACAATTCTAGATGACCACTGTCATCACAATGCCCCATGACACCTGTCTTCACATTTCGCCATTGCCCTTGTCATCCCAATGCTCCATGAACCGTGTCATCACAATATTCCAGGACAATTTTCGTCACAATGATCGTTGACCACATTCCTCTGAATACTCCATGGCCTATGTATTCACAATTTTTCATGACCCCTGAAATCAAATTGCTTCATGTTCCCTTTCTAACAAGGTTCCATGACCACTGTCAACACATTGTCCCATGACGCCTGTCATCACAATGCTCCATGGCCCCTTTCATCACTATGCTCCATGATCCCTGTCTTCACAAGGTTCTAGAACAATTGTCATCACAATGCTCCATGACCCCTGTAATCACAATGCTCCATTCCCTTTTCATCACAGTGCTACAGAATTCTGGTCATCACAATATTCCATAACCGTGTCATCACAATGCTCTACGACACTTGTCATCACAATGATCCATGACCACATTTATCACAATGCTTCATGACCACTGTCATCACAATGCTCGATGACCCTTGTCATCACAATGCTCCATGCCGTTGTCATCAGAATGCTCCTTGGCCCCTCTAATCACAATGGTCCATGCCCTTTTTATCACAATGCTCCAGAATTCTTGTCATCATAATGTTCCATGGCCGTGTCATCACAATGCCCCATGACCCCTGTCATCACAATGCTCCATGGCCCCTGTCATCCCAGTGCTCCATGATATCTTCCTTCACAATTCTAGATGACCACTGTCATCACAATGCCCCATGACACCTGTCTTCACATTTCGCCATGGCCCTTGTCATCGCAATGCTCCATGAACCGTGTCATCACAATATTCCAGGACACTTGTCGTCACAATGATCCTTGACCACATTCATCTGAATACTCCATGGCCTATGTATTCACAATTTTTCATGGCCCCTAAAATCAAATTGCTCCATGTTCCCTTTCTAACAATGCTCCATGACCACTGTCAACACAATGTCCCATGGCGCCTGTCATCACAAAGCTCCATGGACCCTTTAATCACTATGATCCATGATCCCTGTCATCACAATGTTCTAGAACAATTGTCATCACAATGCTCCATGACCCCTGTAATCACAATGCTCCATTCCCTTTTCATCACTGTGCTACAGAATACTGGTCATCACAATATTCCATAACCGTTTCATCACAATGCTCTATGACCCCTGTCATCACAATGCTCCACGACACTTGTCATCACAATGATCCATGACCACATTCATCACAATGCTTCATGACCACTGTCATCACAATGCTCGATGACCCTTGTCATCACAATGCTCCATGCCGTTGTCATCAGAATGCTCCTTGGCCCCTCTAATCACAATGGTCCATGACTTTTTATTACAATGCTCCAGAATTCTTGTCATCATAATGTTCCATGGCCGTGTCATCACAATGCCCCATGACTCCTGTCATCACAATGCCCCATGACACCTGTCTTCACATTTCGCCATGGCCCTTGTCATCGCAATGCTCCATGAACCGTGTCATCACAATATTCCAGGACACTTGTCGTCACAATGATCCTTGACCACATTCATCTGAATACTCCATGGCCTATGTATTCGCAATTTTTCATGGCCCCTGAAGTCAAATTGCTCCATGTTCCATTTCTAACAATGCTCCATGTCCACTGTCAACACAATGTCCCATGACGCCTGTCAACACAATGCTCCATTGCCCCTTTCATCACTATGCTCCATGATCCCTGTCATCACAATGTTCTAGAACAATTGTCATCACAATGCTCCATGACCCCTGTAATCACAATGCTCCATGCCCTTTTCATCACTGTGCTACAGAATTCTGGTCATCACAATATTCCATAATCGTGTCATCACAATGCTCTATGACCCCTGTCATCACAATGCTCCACGACACTTGTCATCACAATGATCCATGACCACATTCATCACAATGCTTCATGACCACTGTCATCACAAAGCTCGATGACCCTTGTCATCACAATGCTCCATGACCTTGTCATCAGAATGCTTCTTGGCCCCTCTAATCACAATGGTCCAAGCCCTTTTTATCACAATGGTCCAGAATTCTTGTCATCATAATGTTCCATGGCCGTGTCATCACAATGCCCCATGACCCCTGTCATCACAATGTTCCATGGCCCCTGTCATCCCAGTGCTCCATGATATCTTTCTTCACAATTCTAGATGACCACTGTCATCACAATGCCTCATGACACCTGTCTTCACATTTCGCCATGGCCCTTTTCATCGCAATGCTCCATGAACCGTGTCATCACAATATTCCAGGACAAATTTCGTCACAATGATCCTTGACCACATTCATCTGAATACTCCCTGGCCTATATATTCGCAATTTTTCATGGCCCCTGAAATCAAATTGCTCCATGTTCCCTTTCTAACAATGCTCCATGACCACTGTCCACACAATGTCCCATGAAGCCTGTCATCACAATGCTCCATGGCCCCTTTCATCACTATGCTCCATGATCCCTGTCATCACAATGTTCTAGAACATTTGTCATCACAATGCTCCATGACCCCTGTAATCACAATGCTCCATTCCCTTTTCATCACTGTGCTACAGAATTTTGGTCATTACAATATTCCATAACCGTGTCATCACAATGCTCTATGACCCCTGTCATCACAATGCTCCACGACACTTGTCATCACAATGATCCATGACCACTTTCATCACAATGCTTCATGACCACTGTCATCACAATGCTCGATGACCATTGTCATCACAATGCTCCATGCCGTTGTCATCAGAATGCTCCTTGGCCCCTCTAATCACAATGGTCCATGCCCTTTTTATCACAATGCTCCAGAATTCTTGTCATCATAATGTTCCATGGCCGTATCATCACAATGCCCCATGACCCCTGTCATCACAATGATCCATGGCCCCTTTCATCCCAGTGCTCCATGATATCTTTCTTCACAATTCTAGATGACCACTGTCATCACAATGCCCCATGACACCTGTCTTCACATTTCGCCATGGCACTGGTCATCGCAATGCTCCATGAACCATGTCATCACTATATTCCAGGACACTTTTCGTCACAATGATCCTTGACCACATTCATCTGAATACTCCATGGCCTATGTATTCGCAATTTTTCATGACCCCTGAAATCAAATTGCTCCATGTTCTCTTTCTAACAATGCTCCATGACCACTGTCAACACAATGTCCCATGACGCCTGTCATCACAATGCTCCATGGCCCCTTTCATCACTATGCTCCATGATCCCTGTCATCACAATGTTCTAGAACAATTGTCATCACAATGCTCCATGACCCCTGTAATCACAATGCTCCATTCCCTTTTCATCACAGTGCTACAGAATTCTGGTCATCACAATATTCCATAACCGTGTCATCACAATGCTCTATGACCCCTGTCATCACAATGCTCCACGACACTTGTCATCACAATGATGCATGACCACATTCATCACAATGCTTCATGACCACTGTCATCACAAAGCTCGATGACCCTTGTCATCACAATGCTCCATGCCGTTGTCATCAGAATGCTCCTTGGCCCCTCTAATCTCAATGGTCCATGCCCATTTTATCACAATGCTCCAGAATTCTTGTCATCATAATGTTCCATGGCCGTGTCATTACAAAGCCCCATGACCCCTGTAATCACAATGCTCCATGGCCCCTGTCATCCCAGTGCTCCATGATATCTTTCTCTACAATTCTAGATGACCACTGTCATCACAATGCCCCATGACACCTGTCTTCACATTTCGCCATGGCCCTTGTCATCGCAATGCTCCATGAACCGTGTCATCACAATATGCCAGGACACTTTTTGTCACAATGATCCATGACGACATTCATCTGAATACTCCATGGCCTAAGTATTCACAAATTTTCATGGCCCCTGAAATCACTTTGCTCCATGTTCCCTTTCTAACAATGCTCCATGACCACTGTCAACACATTGTCCCATGACGCCTGTCATCACAATTCTCCATGGCCCCTTTCATCACTGTGCTCCATGATCCCTGTCTTCACAATGTTCTGGAACAATTGTCATCACAATGCTCCATGACCCCTGTAATCACAAAGCTCCATTCCATTTTCATCACAGTGCTACAGAATTCTGGTCATCACAATATTCCATAACCGTGTCATCACAATGCTCTATGACCCCAGTCATCACAATGCTCCACGACACTTATCATCACAATGATCCATGACCACATTCATCACAATGCTTCATGACCACTGTCATCACAATGCTCGATGACCCTTGTCATCACAATGCTCCATGGCCCCTCTAATCACAATGGTCCATGCCCTTTTTATCAAAATGCTCCAGAATTCTTGTCATCATAATGTTCCATGGCCGTGTCATCACAATGCCCCATGACCCCTGTCATCACTGTGCTCCATGGCCCCTGTCATCTCTGTGCTCCATGATATCTTTCTTCACAATTCTAGATGACCACTGTCATCACATTGCCCCATGAAACCTGTCTTCACATTTTGCCATGGCCCTTGTCATCGCAATGCTCCATGAACCGTGTCATCACAATATTCCAGGACAATTTTCGTCACAATGATCCTTGACCAAATTCATCTGAATACTCCATGGCCTATGTATTCACAATTTTTCGTGACCCCTGAAATCAAATTGCTCCATGTTCCCTTTCTAACAAGGCTCCATGACCACTGCCAACACATTGTCCCATGACGCCTGTCATCACAATGCTCCATGGCCCCTTTCATCACTATGCTCCATGATCCCTGTCTTCACAATGTTCTAGAATAATTGTCATCACAATGCTCCATGAACCCTGTAATCACAATGCTCCATTCCTTTTCATCACAGTGCTACAGAATTCTGGTCATCACAATATTCCATAACCGTGTCATCACAATGCTCTATGACCCCTGTCATCACAATGCTCTACGACAATTGTCATCACAATGATCCATGACCACATTCATCACAATGCTTCATGACCACTGTCATCACAATGCACGATGACCCTTGTCATCACAATGCTCCATGCCGTTGTCATCAGAATGCTCCTTGGCCCCTCTAATCACAATGATCCATGACCTTTTTATCACAATGCTCCAGAATTCTTGTCATCATAATATTCCATGGCCGTGTCATCACAATGCCCCATGACCCCTGTCATCACAATGCTCCATGGCCCCTGTCATCCCAGTGCTCCATGATATCTTTCTTCACAATTCTAGATGACCGCTGTCATCACAATGCCCCATGACACCTGTCTTCACATTTCGCCATGGCCCTTGTCATCGCACTGCTCCATGAACCGTGTCATCACAATATTCCAGGACACTTTTCGTCACAATGATTCTTGACAACATTCATATGAATACTCCATGGCCTATGTATTCGCAATTTTTCATGGCCCCTGAAATCAAATTGCTCCATGTTCTCTTTCTAACAATGCTCCATGACCACTGTCAACACAATGTCCCATGACGCCTGTCAACACAATGCTCCATGGCCCCTTTCATCACTATGCTCCATGATCCCTGTCTTCACAATGTTCTAAACAATTGTCATCAAAATGCTCCATGACCCCTGTAATCACAATGCTCCATTCCCTTTTCATCACTGTGGTACAGAATTCTGGTCATCACAATATTCCGTAACCGTGTCATCACAATGCTCTATGACCCCTGACATCACAATGCTCCACGACACTTGTCATCACAAAGATGCATGACAACATTCATCACAATGCTTCATGACCACTGTCATCACAATGCTCGATGACCCTTGTCATCACAATGCTCCATGCCGTTATCATCACATTGCTCATTGGCCCCTCTAATCACAATGGTCCATGCCCATTTTATCCCAATGCTCCAGACTAGTTGTCATCATAATGTTCCATGGCCGTGTCATCACAATGCCCCATGACCCCTGTCATCACAATGCTCCATGGCCCCTGTCATCCCAGTGCTCCATGATATCTTTCTTCACAATTCTAGAGGACCACTGTCATCACAATGCCCCATGACACCTGTCTTCACATTTCGCCATGGCCCTTGTCATCGCAATGCTCCATGAACCGTGTCATCACAATATTCCAGGACACTTTTCGTCACAATGATCCTTGACCACATTCATCTGAATACTCCATGGCCTATGTATTCGCAATTTTTCATGACCCCTGAAATCAAATTGCTCCATGTTCTCTTTCTAACAATGCTCCATGACCACTGTCAACACAATGTCCCATGACGCCTGTCAATACAATGCTCCATGGCCCCTTTCATCACTATGCTCCATGATCCCTGTCTTCACAATGTTCTAGAACATTTGTCATCACACTGCTCCATGACCCCTGTAATCACAATGCTCCATTCCCTTTTCATCACAGTGCTACAGAATTCTGGTCATCACAATATTCCATAACCGTGTCATCAAAATGATCTATGACCCCTGTCATCACAATGCTCCACGACACTTGTCATCACAATGCTCGATGATGCTTGTCATCACAATGCTCCATGCCATTGTCATCAGAATGCTCCTTGGCCCCTCTAATCACAATGATCCATGCCCTGTTTATCACAATGCTCCAGAATTCTTGTCATCATAATGTTCCATGGCCGTGTCATCACAATGCCCCATGACCCCTGTCATCACAATGCTCCATGGCCACTGTCATCCCAGTGCTCCATGATATCTTTCTTCACAATACTACATGACCACTGTCTTCACAATGCCCCATGACACCTGTCTTCACATTTCGCCATGGCCCTTGTCATCGCAATGCTCCATGAACCGTGTCATAACAATATTCCAGGACACTTTTCGTCACAATGATCCTTGACCACATTCATCTGAATACTCCATGGCCAATGTATTCACAATTGTTCATGGCCCCTGAAATCAAATTGCTCCAAGTGCCCTTTCTAACAATGTTCCATGACCACTGTCAACACAATGTCCCATGACGCCTGTCATCACAATTCTCCATGGCACCATTCATCACTATGCTCCATGATCCCTGTCATCACAATGTTCTAGAACAATTGTCATCTCAATGCTCCATGACCCCTGTAATCACAGTGCTCCATTCCCTTTTCATTTCAGTGCTACAGAATTCTGGTCATCACAATATTCCATAACCGTGTCATCACAATGCTTTATGCCCCTTGTCATCACAATGATCCACGACACTTGTCATCACAATTATCCATGACCACATTCATCACAATGCTTCATGACCACTGTCATCACAAAGCTCGATGACCCTTGTCATCACAATGCTCCATGACATTGTCATCAGAATGCTCCTTGGCCCCTCTAATCACAATGGTCCATGCCCTTTTTATCACAATGCTCCAGAATTCTTGTCATCATAATGTTCCATGGCCGTGTCATCACAATGCCCCATGACCCCTGTCATCACAATGTTCCATGGCCCCTGTCATCCCAGTGCTCCATGATATCTTTCTTCACTATTCTAGATGACCACTGTCATCACAATGCCCCATGACACCTGTCTTCACATTTCGCCATGGCTCTTGTCATCGCAATGCTCCATGAACCGTGTCATCACAATATTCCAGGACACTTGTCGTCACAATGATCCTTAACCACATTCATCTGAATACTCCATGGCCTATGTATTCACAATTTTTCATGGCCCCTGAAATCAAATTGCTCCATGTTCCCTTTCTAACAATGCTCCATGTCCACTGTCAACACAATGTCCCATGACGCCTGTCAACACAATGCTCCATTGCCCCTTTCATCACTATGCTCCATGATCCCTGTCATCACAATGTTCTAGAACAATTTTCATCACAATGCTCCATGACCCCTGTAATCACAATGCTCCATGCCCTTTTCATCACTCTGCTACAGAATTCTGGTCATCACAATATTCCATAACCGTGTCATCACAATGCTCTATGACCCCTGTCATCACAATGCTCCACGACACTTGTCATCACAATGATCCATGACCACATTCATCAAAATGCTTCATGACCACTATCATCACAATGCTCGATGACCCTTGTCATCACAATGCTCCATTCCGTTGTCATCAGAATGCTCCTTGGCCCCTCTAATCACAATGGTCCATGACCTTTTCATCACAATGCTCCAGAATTCTTGTCATCATAATGTTCCATGGCCGTGTCATCACAATGCCCCATGACCACTGTCATCACAATGCTCCATGGCCCCTTTCATCCAAGTGCTCCATGATATCTTTCTTCACGTTTCTAGATGACCACTGTCATCACAATGCCCCATGACACCTGTCTTCACATTTCGCCATGGCCCTTGTCATCGCAATGCTCCATGAACCGTGTCATCACAATATTCCAGGACAATTGTCGTCACAATGATCCTTGACCACATTCATCTGAATACTCCATGGCCTATGTATTCACAATTTTTCATGGCCCCTGAAATCAAATTTCTCCATGTTCCCTTTCTAACAATGCTCCATGACCACTGTCAACACAATGTCCCATGACGCCTGTTATCACAATGCTCCATGGACCCTTTCATCACTATGCTCCATGATCCCTGTCATCACAATGTTCTAGAACAATTGTCATCACAATGCTCCATGACCCCTGTAATCACAATACTCCATTCCCTTTTCATCACAGTGCTACAGAATTCTGGTCATCACAATATTCCATAACCATGTGATCACAATGCTCTATGACCCCTGTCATCACAATGCTACACGACACTTTTCATCACAATGATCCATGACCACATTCATCACAATGCTTCATGACCACTGTCATCACAATGCTCGATGATGCTTGTCATCACAATGCTCCATGCCGTTGTCATCAGAATGCTCCTTGGCCCCTCTAATCACAATGGTCCATGCCCTTTTTATCACAATGCTCCAGAATTCTTGTCATCATAATGTTCCATGGCCGTGTCATCACAATGCCCCATGAACCCTGTCATCACAATGCCCCATGACACCTGTCTTCACATTTCGCCATGGCCCTTGTCATCGCAATGCTCCATGAACCGTGTCATAACAATATTCCAGGACACTTTTCGTCACAATGATCCTTGACCACATTCATCTGAATACTCCATGGCCAATGTATTCACAATTGTTCATGGCCCCTGAAATCAAATTGCTCCAAGTGCCCTTTCTAACAATGCTCCATGACCACTGTCAACACAATGTCCCATGACGCCTGTCATCACAATTCTCCATGGCACCATTCATCACTATGCTCCAAGATCCCTGTCATCACAATGTTCTAGAACAATTGTCATCACAATGCTCCATGACCCCTGTAATCACAGTGCTCCATTCCCCTTTCATTTCAGTGCTACAGAATTCTGGTCATCACAATATTCCATAACCGTGTAATCACAATGCTCCATGACCCCTGTAATCACAATGCTCCATTCCCTTTTCATCACAGTGCTACAGAATTCTGGTCATCACAATATTCCATAACCGTGTCATCACAATGCTCTATGACACCTGTCATCATAATGCTCCACGACACTTGTCATCACAAAGATCAATGACCACATTCATCACAATGCTTCATGACCACTATCATCACAATGCTCGATGACCCTTGTCATCACAATGCTCCATGCCGTTGTCATCAGAATGCTCCTTGGCCCCTCTAATCACAATGGTCCATGACCTTTTTATCACAATGCTCCAGAATTCTTGTCATCATAATGTTCCATGGCCGTGTCATCACAATGCCCCATGACCCCTGTCATCACAATGTTCCATGGCCCCTCTCATCCCAGTGCTCCATGATATCTTTCTTCACAATTCTAGATAACCACTGTCATCACAATGCCTCATGACACCTGTCTTCACATTTCGCCATGGCCCTTTTCATCGCAATGCTCCATGAACCGTGTCATCACAATATTCCAGGACACTTTTCGTCACAATGATCCTTGACCACATTCATCTGAATACTCCATGGCCTATGTATTCGCAATTTTTCATGGCCCCTGAAATCAAATTGCTCCATGTTCCATTTATAACAATGCTCCATGTCCACTGTCAACACAATGTCCCATGACGCCTGTCAACACAATGCTCCATTGCCCCTTTCATCACTATGCTCCATGATCCCTGTCATCACAATGTTCTAGAACAATTGTCATCACAATGCTCCATGACCCCTGTAATCACAATGCTCCATGCCCTTTTCATCACTGTGCTACAGAATTCTGGTCATCACAATATTCCATAACCGTGTCATCACAATGCTCTATGATCCCTGTCATCACAATGCTCCACGACACTTGTCATCACAATGATCCATGACCACATTCATCACAATGCTTCATGACCACTATCATCACAATGCTCGATGACCCTTGTCATCACAATGCTCCATGCCGTTGTCATCAGAATGCTCCTTGGCCCCTATAATCACAATGGTCCATGACCTTTTTATCACAATGCTCCAGAATACTTGTCATCATAATGTTCCATGGTCGTGTCATCACAGTGCCACATGACCCCTGTCATCACAATGTTCCATGGCCCCTGTCATCCCAGTGCTCCATGATATCTTTCTTCACAATTCTAGATGACCACTGTCATCACAATGCCCCATGACACCTGTCTTCACATTTCTCCATGGCCCTTGTCATCCCAATGCTCCATGATCCGTGTCTTCACAATATTCCAGGACAATTTTCGTCACAATGATCCTTGACCACATTCATCTGAATACTCCATGGTCTATGTATTCACAATTTTTCATGACCCCTGAAATCAAATTTCTCCATGTTCCCTTTCTAACAAGGCTCCATGACCACTGTCAACACATTGTCCCATGACGCCTGTCATCACAATGCTCCATGACCCCTTTCATCACTATGCTCCATGATCCCTGTCTTCACAATGTTCTAGAACAATTGTCATCACAATGCTCCATGACCCCTGTAATCACAATGCTCCATTCCCTTTTCATCACAGTGCTACAGAATTCTGGTCATCACAATATTCCATAACCGTGTCATCACAATGCTCTACGACACTTGTCATCACAATGATCCATGACCACATTTATCACAATGCTTCATCACCACTGTCATCACAATGCTCGATGACCCTTGTCATCACAATGCTCCATGCCGTTGTCATCAGAATGCTCCTTGGCCCCTCTAATCACAATGGTCCATGCCCTTTTTATCACAATGCTCCAGAATTCTTGTCATCATAATGTTCCATGGCCGTGTCATCACAATGCCCCATGACCCCTGTCATCACAATGCTCGATGGCCCCTGTCATCCCAGTGCTCCATGATATCTTTCTTCACAATTCTAGATGACCACTGTCATAACAATGCCCCATGACACCTGTCTTCACATTTCGCCATGGCCCTTGTCATCGCAATGCTCCATGAACCGTGTCATCACAATATTCCAGGACACTTGTCTTCACAATGATCCTTGACCACATTCATCTGAATACTCCATGGCCTATGTATTCACAATTGTTCATGGCCCCTGAAATCAAATTGCTCCATGTTCCCTTTCTAAGAATGCTCCATGACCACTGTCAACACAATGTCCCATGGCGCCTGTCATCACAATGCTCCATGGACCCTTTCTTCACTATGCTCCATGATCCCTGTCATCACAATGTTCTAGAACAATTGTCATCACAATGCTCCATGACCCCTGTAATCACAATGCTCCATTCCTTTTTCATCACAGTGCTACAGAATTCTGGTCATCACAATATTCCATAACCGTGTCATCACAATGCTCTATGACCCCTGTCATCACATTGCTCCACGACACTTGTCATCACAATGATCCATGACCACATTCATCACAATGCTTCATGACCACTGTCTTCACAATGCTCGATGACCCTTGTCATCACAATGCTCCATGCCGTTGTCATCAGAATGCTCCTTGGCCCCTCTAATCACAATGGTCCATGCCCTTTTTATCACAATGCTCCAGAATTCTTGTCATCATAATGTTCCATGGCCGTGTCATCACAATGCCCCATGACCCCTGTCATCACAATGTTCCATCGCCCCTGTCATCCCAGTGCTCCATGATATCTTTCTTCACAATTCTAGATGACCACTGTCATCACAATGCCTCATGACACCTGTCTTCACATTTCGCCATGGCCCTTTTCATCGCAATGCTCCATGAACCGTGTCATCACAATATTCCAGGACACTTTTCGTCACAATGATCCTTGACCACATTCATCTGAATACTCCATGGCCTATGTATTCGCAATTTTTCATGGCCCCTGAAATCAAATTGCTCCATGTTCCATTTCTAACAATGCTCCATGTCCACGGTCAACACAATGTCCCATGACGCCTGTCAAAACAATGCTCCATTGCCCCTTTCATCACTATGCTCCATGATCCCTGTCATCACAATGTTCTAGAACAATTGTCATCACAATGCTCCATGACCACTGTAATCACAATGCTCCATGCCCTTTTCATCACTGTGCTACAGAATTCTGGTCATCACAATATTCCATAACCGTGTCATCACAATGCTCTATGACCCCTGTCATCACAATGCTCCACGACACTTGTCATCACAATGATCCATGACCACATTCATCACAATGCTTCATGACCACTTTCATCACAATGCTCGATGACCCTTGTCATCACAATGCTCCATGCCGTTGTCATCAGAATGCTCCTTGGCCCCTATAATCACAATGGTCCATGACCTTTTTATCACAATGCTCCAGAATACTTGTCATCATAATGTTCCATGGTCGTGTCATCACAGTGCCCCATGACCCCTGTCATCACAATGTTCCATGGCCCCTGTCATCCCAGTGCTCCATGATATCTTTCTTCACAATTCTAGATGACCACTGTTATCACAATGCCCCATGACACCTGTCTTCACATTTCGCCATGGCCCTTTTCATCGCAATGCTGCATGAACCGTGTCATCACAATATTCCACGACACTTTTCGTCACAATGATCCTTGACCACATTCATCTGAATACTCCATGGCCTATGTATTCGCAATTTTTCATGGCCCCTGAAATCAAATTGCTCCATGTTCCATTTCTAACAATGCTCCATGTCCACTGTCAACACAATGTCCCATGACGCCTGTCAAAACAATGCTCCATTGGCCTTTCATCACTATGCTCCATGATCCCTGTCATCACAATGTTCTAGAATAATTGTCATCACAATGCTCCATGACCACTGTAATCACAATGCTCCATTCCCTTTTCATCACAGTGCTACAGAATTCTGGTCATCACAATATTCCATAACCGTGTCATCACAATGCTCTATGACCCCTGTCATCACAATGCTCCACGACACTTGTCATCACAATGATCCATGACCACATTCATCACAATGCTTCATGACCACTGTCATCACAATGCTCGATGACCCTTGTCATCACAATGCTCCATGCCGTTGTCATCAGAATGCTCCTTGGCCCCTCTAATCAAAATGGTCCATGCCCTTTTTATCATAATGCTCCAGAATTCTTGTCATCATAATGTTCCATGGCCGTGTCATCACAATGCCCCATGACTCCTGTCATCACAATGCCCCATGACACCTGTCTTCACATTTCGCCATGGCCCTTGTCATCGCAATGCTCCATGAACCGTGTCATCACAATATTCCAGGACACTTTTCCTCACAATGATCCTTGACCACATTCATCTGAATACTCCATGGCCTATGTATTCACAATTGTTCATGGCCCCTGAAATCAAATTGCTCCATGTTCCCTTTCTAACAATGCTCCATGACCACTGTCAACACAATGTCCCATGGCGCCTGTCATCACAATGCTCCATGGACCCTTTCATCACTATGCTCCATGATCCCTGTCATCACAATGTTCTAGAACAATTGTCATCACAATGCTCCATGACCCCTGTAATCACAATGCTCCATTCCCTTTTCATCACAGTGCTACAGAATTCTGGTCATCACAATATTCCATAACCGTGTCATCACAATGCTCTATGACCCCTGTCATCACAATGCTCCACGACACTTGTCATCACAATGATCCATGACCACATTCATCACAATGCTTCATGACCACTGTCATCACAATGCTCGATGACCCTTGTCATCACAATGCTCCATGCCGTTGTCATCAGAATGCTCTTTGGCCCCTCTAATCACAATGGTCCATGCCCTTTTTGTCACAATGCTCCAGAATTCTTGTCATCATAATGTTCCATGGACGTGTCATCACAATGCCCCATGACCCCTGTCATCACAATGTTCCATCGCCCCTGTCATCCCAGTGTTCCATGATATCTTTCTTCACAATTCTAGATGACCACTGTCATCACAATGTCTCATGACACCTGTCTTCACATTTCGCCATGGCCCTTTTCATCGCAATGCTCCATGAACCGTGTCATCACAATATTCCAGGACACTTTTCGTCACAATGATCCTTGACCACATTCATCTGAATACTCCATGGCCTATGTATTCACAATTTTTCATGACCCCTGAAATCAAATTGCTCCATGTTCCCTTTCTAACAAGGCTCCATGACAACTGTCAACACATTGTCCCATGACGCCTGTCATCACAATGCTCCATGGCCCCTTTCATCACTATGCTCCATGATCCCTGTCTTCACAATGTTCTAGAATAATTGTCATCACAATGCTCCATGACCACTGTAATCACAATGCTCCATGCCATTTTCATCACAGTGCTACAGAATTCTGGTCATCACAATATTCCATAACCGTGTCATCACAATGCTCTATGACCCTTGTCATCACAATGCTCCACGAGACTTGTCATCACAATGATCCATGACCACATTCATCACAATGCTTCATGACCACTGTCATCACAATGCTCGATGACCCTTGTCTTCACAATGCTCCATGCAGTTGTCTTCAGAATGCTCCTTGGCCCCTCTAATCACAATGGTCCATGCCCTTTTTATCACAATGCTCCAGAATTCTTGTCATCATAATGTTCCATGGCCGTGTCATCACAATGCCCCATGACCACTGTCATCACAATGCTCCATGGCCCCTGTCATCCCAGTGCTCATGATATCTTCCTTCACAATTCTAGATGACGACTGTCATCTCAATGCCCCATGACACCTGTCTTCACATTTCGCCATGGCCCTTGTCATCGCAATGCTCCATGAACCGTGTCATCACAATATTCCAGGACACTTGTCGTCACAATGATCCTTGACTACATTCATCTGAATACTCCATGGCCTATGTATTCACAATTTTTCATGGCCTCTGAAATCAAATTGCTCCATGTTCCCTTTCTAAAAATGCTCCATGACCACTGTCAACACAATGTCCCATGGCGCCTGTCATCACAATGCTCCATGGACCCTTTCATCACTACGCTCCATGATCCCTGTCATCACAATGTTCTAGAACAATTGTCATCACAATGCTCCATGACCCCTGTAATCACAATGCTCCATTCCCTTTTCATCACAGTGCTACAGAATTCTGGTCATCACAATATTCCATAACCGTGTCATCACAATGCTCTATGACCCCTGTCATCACAATGCTCCACGACACTTGTCATCACAATGATCCATGACCACATTCATCACAATGCTTCATGACCACTGTCATCACAATGCTCGATGACCCTTGTCATCACAATGCTCCATGCCGTTGTCATCAGAATGCTCCTTGGCCCCTCTAATCACAATGGTCCATGCCCTTTTTATCACAATGCTCCAGAATTCTTGTCATCATAATGTTCCATGGCCGTGTCATCACAATGCCCCATGACTCCTGTCATCACAATGCCCCATGACACCTGTCTTCACATTTCGCCATGGCCCTTGTCATCGCAATGCTCCATGAACCGTGTCATCACAATATTCCAGGACACTTGTCGTCACAATGATCCTTGAACACATTCATCTGAATACTGCATGGCCTATGTATTCACAATTTTTCATGGCCCTGAAATCAAATTGCTCCATGTTCCCTTTCTAACAATGCTCCATGACCACTGTCAACACAATGTCCCATGGCGCCTGTCATCACAATGCTCCATGGACCCTTTCATCACTATGCTCCATGATCCCTGTCATCACAATGTTCTAGAACAATTGTCATCACAATGCTCCATGACCCCTGTAATCACAATGCTCCATTCCCTTTTCATCACAGTGCTACAGAATTCTGGTCATCACAATATTCCATAACCGTGTAATCACAATGCTCTATGACCCCTGTCATCACAATGCTCCACGACACTTGTCATCACAATGATCCATGACCACATTCATCACAATGCTTCATGACCACTGTCATCACAATGCTCGATGACCCTTGTCATCACAATGCTCCATGCCGTTGTCATCAGAATGCTCCTTGGCCCCTCTAATCACAATGGTCCATGCCCTTTTTATCACAATGCTCCAGAATTCTTGTCATCATAATGTTCCATGGCCGTGTCATCACAATGCCCCATGACCCCTGTCATCACAATGTTCCATCGCCCCTGTCATCCCAGTGCTCCATGATATCTTTCTTCACAATTCTAGATGACCACTGTCATCACAATGCCTCATGACACCTGTCTTCACATTTCGCCATGGCCCTTTTCATCGCAATGCTCCATGAACCGTGTCATCACAATATTCCAGGACACTTTTCGTCACAATGATCCTTGACCACATTCATCTGAATACTCCATGGCCTATGTATTCACAATTTTTCATGACCCCTGAAATCAAATTGCTCCATGTTCTCTTTCTAACAATGCTCCATGACCACTGTCTACACAATGTCCCATGACGCCTGTCAACACAATGCTCCATTGCCCCTTTCATCACTATGCTCCATGATCCCTGTCTTCACAATGTTCTAGAACATTTGTCATCACACTGCTCCATGACCCCTGTAATCACAATGCTCCATTCCCTTTTCATCACAGTGCTACAGAATTCTGGTCATCACAATATTCCATAACCGTGTCATCACAATGATCTATGACCCCTGTCATCACAATGCTCCACGACACTTGTCATCACAATGCTCGATGATGCTTGTCATCACAATGCTCCATGCCATTGTCATCAGAATGCTCCTTGGCCCCTCTAATCACAATGGTCCATGCCCTGTTTATCACAATGCTCCAGAATTCTTGTCATCATAATGTTCCATGGCCGTGTCATCACAATGCCCCATGACCCCTGTCATCACAATGCTCCATGGCCACTGTCATCCCAGTGCTCCATGATATCTTTCTTCACAATACTACATGACCACTGTCTTCACAATGCCCCATGACACCTGTCTTCACATTTCGCCATGGCCCTTGTCATCGCAATGCTCCATGTACCGTGTCATCACATTATTCCAGGACACTTTTCGTCACAATGATCCTTGACCACATTCATCTGAATACTCCATGGCGTATGTATTTGCAATTTTTCATGGCCCCTGAAATCAAATTGCTCCATGTTCCCTTTCTAACAAAGCTCCATGTCCACTGTCAAACCAATGTCCCATGACACCTGTCAACACAAATCTCCATTGCCACTTTCATTACTATGCTCCATGATCCCTGTCATCACAATGTTCTAGAACATTTGTCATCACAATGCTCCATGACTCATGTAATCACAATGCTCCATTGCATTTTCATCACTGTGCTACAGAATTCTGGTCATCACAATATTCCATAACCGTGTCATCACAATGCTCTATGACCCCTGTCATCACAATGCTCCACGATACTTGTCATCACAATGATGCATGACCACATTCATCACAATGCTTCATGACCACTATCATCACAATGCTCGATGAAACTTGTCATCACAATGCTCCATGCCGTTGTCATCAGAATGCTCCTTGGCCCCTCTAATCACAATGGTCCATGACCTTTTTATCACAATGCTCCAGAATTCTTGTCATCATAATGTTACATGGCCGTGTCATCACAATGCCCCATGACACCTGTCATCACAATGCTCCATGGCCCCTGTCATCCCAGTGCTCCATGATATCTTTCTTCACAATTCTAGAGGACCACTGTCATCACAATGCCCCATGACACCTGTCTTCACATTTCGCCATGGCCCTTGTCATCGCAATGCTCCATGAACCGTGTCATAACAATATTCCAGGACACTTTTCGTCACAATGATCCTTGACCACATTCATCTGAATACTCCATGGCCAATGTATTCACAATTGTTCATGGCCCCTGAAATCAAATTGCTCCAAGTGCCCTTTCTAACAATGCTCCATGACCACTGTCAACACAATGTCCCATGACGCCTGTCATCACAATTCTCCATGGCACCATTCATCACTATGCTCCATGATCCCTGTCATCACAATGTTCTAGAACAATTGTCATCTCAATGCTCCATGACCCCTGTAATCACAGTGCTCCATTCCCTTTTCATTTCAGTGCTACAGAATTCTGGTCATCACAATATTCCATAACCGTGTCATCACAATGCTTTATGCCCCTTGTCATCACAATGATCCACGACACTTGTCATCACAATTATCCATGACCACATTCATCACAATGCTTCATGACCACTGTCATCACAAAGCTCGATGACCCTTGTCATCACAATGCTCCATGACATTGTCATCAGAATGCTCCTTGGCCCCTCTAATCACAATGGTCCATGCCGTTTTTATCACAATGCTCCAGAATTCTTGTCATCATAATGTTCCATGGCCGTGTCATCACAATGCCCCATGACCCCTGTCATCACAATGTTCCATGGCCCCTGTCATCCCAGTGCTCCATGATATCTTTCTTCACTATTCTAGATGACCACTGTCATCACAATGCCCCATGACACCTGTCTTCACATTTCGCCATGGCCCTTGTCATCGCAATGCTCCATGAACCGTGTCATCACAATATTCCAGGACACTTGTCGTCACAATGATCCTTAACCACATTCATCTGAATACTCCATGGCCTATGTATTCACAATTTTTCATGGCCCCTGAAATCAAATTGCTCCATGTTCCCTTTCTAACAATGCTCCATGTCCACTGTCAACACAATGTCCCATGACGCCTGTCAACACAATGCTCCATTGCCCCTTTCATCACTATGCTCCATGATCCCTGTCATCACAATGTTCTAGAACAATTTTCATCACAATGCTCCATGACCCCTGTAATCACAATGCTCCATGCCCTTTTCATCACTGTGCTACAGAATTCTGGTCATCACAATATTCCATAACCGTGTCATCACAATGCTCTATGACCCCTGTCATCACAATGCTCCACGACACTTGTCATCACAATGATCCATGACCACATTCATCAAAATGCTTCATGACCACTATCATCACAATGCTCGATGACCCTTGTCATCACAATGCTCCATGCCATTGTCATCAGAATGCTCCTTGGCCCCTATAATCACAATGGTCCATGACCTTTTTATCACAATGCTCCAGAATACTTGTCATCATAATGTTCCATGGCCGTGTCATCACAGTGCCCCATGACCCCTGTCATCACAATGTTCTGGAACAATTGTCATCACAATGCTCCATGACCCCTGTAATCACAATGCTCCATTCCCTTTTCATCACAGTGCTACAGAATTCTGGTCATCACAATATTCCATAACCGTGTCATCACAATGCTCTATGACCCCTGTCATCACAATGCTCCACGACACTTGTCATCACAATGATCCATGACCACATTCATCACAATGCTTCATGACCACTGTCATCACAATGCTCGATGACCCTTGTCATCACAATGCTCCATGCCGTTGTCATCAGAATGCTCCTTGGCCCCTCTAATCACAATGGTCCATGCCCTTTTTATCACAATGCTCCAGAATTCTTGTCATCATAATGTTCCATGGCCGTGTCATCACAATGCCCCATGACTCCTGTCATCACAATGCCCCATGACACCTGTCTTCACATTTCGCCATGGCCCTTGTCATCGCAATGCTCCATGAACCGTGTCATCACAATATTCCAGGACACTTGTCGTCACAATGATCCTTGAACACATTCATCTGAATACTGCATGGCCTATGTATTCACAATTTTTCATGGCCCTGAAATCAAATTGCTCCATGTTCCCTTTCTAACAATGCTCCATGACCACTGTCAACACAATGTCCCATGGCGCCTGTCATCACAATGCTCCATGGACCCTTTCATCACTATGCTCCATGATCCCTGTCATCACAATGTTCTAGAACAATTGTCATCACAATGCTCCATGACCCCTGTAATCACAATGCTCCATTCCCTTTTCATCACAGTGCTACAGAATTCTGGTCATCACAATATTCCATAACCGTGTAATCACAATGCTCTATGACCCCTGTCATCACAATGCTCCACGACACTTGTCATCACAATGATCCATGACCACATTCATCACAATGCTTCATGACCACTGTCATCACAATGCTCGATGACCCTTGTCATCACAATGCTCCATGCCGTTGTCATCAGAATGCTCCTTGGCCCCTCTAATCACAATGGTCCATGCCCTTTTTATCACAATGCTCCAGAATTCTTGTCATCATAATGTTCCATGGCCGTGTCATCACAATGCCCCATGACCCCTGTCATCACAATGTTCCATCGCCCCTGTCATCCCAGTGCTCCATGATATCTTTCTTCACAATTCTAGATGACCACTGTCATCACAATGCCTCATGACACCTGTCTTCACATTTCGCCATGGCCCTTTTCATCGCAATGCTCCATGAACCGTGTCATCACAATATTCCAGGACACTTTTCGTCACAATGATCCTTGACCACATTCATCTGAATACTCCATGGCCTATGTATTCACAATTTTTCATGACCCCTGAAATCAAATTGCTCCATGTTCTCTTTCTAACAATGCTCCATGACCACTGTCTACACAATGTCCCATGACGCCTGTCAACACAATGCTCCATTGCCCCTTTCATCACTATGCTCCATGATCCCTGTCTTCACAATGTTCTAGAACATTTGTCATCACACTGCTCCATGACCCCTGTAATCACAATGCTCCATTCCCTTTTCATCACAGTGCTACAGAATTCTGGTCATCACAATATTCCATAACCGTGTCATCACAATGATCTATGACCCCTGTCATCACAATGCTCCACGACACTTGTCATCACAATGCTCGATGATGCTTGTCATCACAATGCTCCATGCCATTGTCATCAGAATGCTCCTTGGCCCCTCTAATCACAATGGTCCATGCCCTGTTTATCACAATGCTCCAGAATTCTTGTCATCATAATGTTCCATGGCCGTGTCATCACAATGCCCCATGACCCCTGTCATCACAATGCTCCATGGCCACTGTCATCCCAGTGCTCCATGATATCTTTCTTCACAATACTACATGACCACTGTCTTCACAATGCCCCATGACACCTGTCTTCACATTTCGCCATGGCCCTTGTCATCGCAATGCTCCATGTACCGTGTCATCACATTATTCCAGGACACTTTTCGTCACAATGATCCTTGACCACATTCATCTGAATACTCCATGGCGTATGTATTTGCAATTTTTCATGGCCCCTGAAATCAAATTGCTCCATGTTCCCTTTCTAACAAAGCTCCATGTCCACTGTCAAACCAATGTCCCATGACGCCTGTCAACACAAATCTCCATTGCCACTTTCATTACTATGCTCCATGATCCCTGTCATCACAATGTTCTAGAACATTTGTCATCACAATGCTCCATGACTCATGTAATCACAATGCTCCATTGCATTTTCATCACTGTGCTACAGAATTCTGGTCATCACAATATTCCATAACCGTGTCATCACAATGCTCTATGACCCCTGTCATCACAATGCTCCACGATACTTGTCATCACAATGATGCATGACCACATTCATCACAATGCTTCATGACCACTATCATCACAATGCTCGATGAAACTTGTCATCACAATGCTCCATGCCGTTGTCATCAGAATGCTCCTTGGCCCCTCTAATCACAATGGTCCATGACCTTTTTATCACAATGCTCCAGAATTCTTGTCATCATAATGTTACATGGCCGTGTCATCACAATGCCCCATGACACCTGTCATCACAATGCTCCATGGCCCCTGTCATCCCAGTGCTCCATGATATCTTTCTTCACAATTCTAGAGGACCACTTTCATCACAATGCCCCATGACACCTGTCTTCACATTTCGCCATGGCCCTTGTCATCGCAATGCTCCATGAACCGTGTCATAACAATATTCCAGGACACTATTCGTCACAATGATCCTTGACCACATTCATCTGAATACTCCATGGCCAATGTATTCACAATTGTTCATGGCCCCTGAAATCAAATTGCTCCAAGTGCCCTTTCTAACAATGCTCCATGACCACTGTCAACACAATGTCCCATGACGCCTGTCATCACAATTCTCCATGGCACCATTCATCACTATGCTCCATGATCCCTGTCATCACAATGTTCTAGAACAATTGTCATCTCAATGCTCCATGACCCCTGTAATCACAGTGCTCCATTCCCTTTTCATTTCAGTGCTACAGAATTCTGGTCATCACAATATTCCATAACCGTGTCATCACAATGCTTTATGCCCCTTGTCATCACAATGATCCACGACACTTGTCATCACAATTATCCATGACCACATTCATCACAATGCTTCATGACCACTGTCATCACAAAGCTCGATGACCCTTGTCATCACAATGCTCCATGACATTGTCATCAGAATGCTCCTTGGCCCCTCTAATCACAATGGTCCATGCCCTTTTTATCACAATGCTCCAGAATTCTTGTCATCATAATGTTCCATGGCCGTGTCATCACAATGCCCCATGACCCCTGTCATCACAATGTTCCATGGCCCCTGTCATCCCAGTGCTCCATGATATCTTTCTTCACTATTCTAGATGACCACTGTCATCACAATGCCCCATGACACCTGTCTTCACATTTCGCCATGGCCCTTGTCATCGCAATGCTCCATGAACCGTGTCATCACAATATTCCAGGACACTTGTCGTCACAATGATCCTTAACCACATTCATCTGAATACTCCATGGCCTATGTATTCACAATTTTTCATGGCCCCTGAAATCAAATTGCTCCATGTTCCCTTTCTAACAATGCTCCATGTCCACTGTCAACACAATGTCCCATGACGCCTGTCAACACAATTCTCCATTGCCCCTTTCATCACTATGCTCCATGATCCCTGTCATCACAATGTTCTAGAACAATTTTCATCACAATGCTCCATGACCCCTGTAATCACAATGCTCCATGCCCTTTTCATCACTGTGCTACAGAATTCTGGTCATCACAATATTCCATAACCGTGTCATCACAATGCTCTATGACCCCTGTCATCACAATGCTCCACGACACTTGTCATCACAATGATCCATGACCACATTCATCAAAATGCTTCATGACCACTATCATCACAATGCTCGATGACCCTTGTCATCACAATGCTCCATGCCATTGTCATCAGAATGCTCCTTGGCCCCTATAATCACAATGGTCCATGACCTTTTTATCACAATGCTCCAGAATACTTGTCATCATAATGTTCCATGGCCGTGTCATCACAGTGCCCCATGACCCCTGTCATCACAATGTTCTAGAACAATTGTCATCACAATGCTCCATGACCCCTGTAATCACAATGCTCCATTCCCTTTTCATCACAGTGCTACAGAATTCTGGTCATCACAATATTCCATAACCGTGTCATCACAATGCTCTATGACCCCTGTCATCACAATGCTCCACGACACTTGTCATCACAATGATCCATGACCACATTCATCACAATGCTTCATGACCACTGTCATCACAATGCTCGATGACCCTTGTCATCACAATGCTCCATGCCGTTGTCATCAGAATGCTCCTTGGCCCCTCTAATCACAATGGTCCATGCCCTTTTTATCACAATGCTCCAGAATTCTTGTCATCATAATGTTCCATGGCCGTGTCATCACAATGCCCCATGACTCCTGTCATCACAATGCCCCATGACACCTGTCTTCACATTTCGCCATGGCCCTTGTCATCGCAATGCTCCATGAACCGTGTCATCACAATATTCCAGGACACTTGTCGTCACAATGATCCTTGAACACATTCATCTGAATACTGCATGGCCTATGTATTCACAATTTTTCATGGCCCTGAAATCAAATTGCTCCATGTTCCCTTTCTAACAATGCTCCATGACCACTGTCAACACAATGTCCCATGGCGCCTGTCATCACAATGCTCCATGGACCCTTTCATCACTATGCTCCATGATCCCTGTCATCACAATGTTCTAGAACAATTGTCATCACAATGCTCCATGACCCCTGTAATCACAATGCTCCATTCCCTTTTCATCACAGTGCTACAGAATTCTGGTCATCACAATATTCCATAACCGTGTAATCACAATGCTCTATGACCCCTTTCATCACAATGCTCCACGACACTTGTCATCACAATGATCCATGACCACATTCATCACAATGCTTCATGACCACTGTCATCACAATGCTCGATGACCCTTGTCATCACAATGCTCCATGCCGTTGTCATCAGAATGCTCCTTGGCCCCTCTAATCACAATGGTCCATGCCCTTTTTATCACAATGCTCCAGAATTCTTGTCATCATAATGTTCCATGGCCGTGTCATCACAATGCCCCATGACCCCTGTCATCACAATGTTCCATCGCCCCTGTCATCCCAGTGCTCCATGATATCTTTCTTCACAATTCTAGATGACCACTGTCATCACAATGCCTCATGACACCTGTCTTCACATTTCGCCATGGCCCTTTTCATCGCAATGCTCCATGAACCGTGTCATCACAATATTCCAGGACACTTTTCGTCACAATGATCCTTGACCACATTCATCTGAATACTCCATGGCCTATGTATTCACAATTTTTCATGACCCCTGAAATCAAATTGCTCCATGTTCTCTTTCTAACAATGCTCCATGACCACTGTCTACACAATGTCCCATGACGCCTGTCAACACAATGCTCCATTGCCCCTTTCATCACTATGCTCCATGATCCCTGTCTTCACAATGTTCTAGAACATTTGTCATCACACTGCTCCATGACCCCTGTAATCACAATGCTCCATTCCCTTTTCATCACAGTGCTACAGAATTCTGGTCATCACAATATTCCATAACCGTGTCATCACAATGATCTATGACCCCTGTCATCACAATGCTCCACGACACTTGTCATCACAATGCTCGATGATGCTTGTCATCACAATGCTCCATGCCATTGTCATCAGAATGCTCCTTGGCCCCTCTAATCACAATGGTCCATGCCCTGTTTATCACAATGCTCCAGAATTCTTGTCATCATAATGTTCCATGGCCGTGTCATCACAATGCCCCATGACCCCTGTCATCACAATGCTCCATGGCCACTGTCATCCCAGTGCTCCATGATATCTTTCTTCACAATACTACATGACCACTGTCTTCACAATGCCCCATGACACCTGTCTTCACATTTCGCCATGGCCCTTGTCATCGCAATGCTCCATGTACCGTGTCATCACATTATTCCAGGACACTTTTCGTCACAATGATCCTTGACCACATTCATCTGAATACTCCATGGCGTATGTATTTGCAATTTTTCATGGCCCCTGAAATCAAATTGCTCCATGTTCCCTTTCTAACAAAGCTCCATGTCCACTGTCAAACCAATGTCCCATGACGCCTGTCAACACAAATCTCCATTGCCCCTTTCATTCACAATGTTCTAGAACATTTGTCATCACAATGCTCCATGACCCCTCTAATCACAATGCTCCATTCCCTTTTCATCACTGTGCTACAGAATTCTGGTCATCACAATATTCCATAACCGTGTCATCACAATGCTCTATGACCCCTGTCATCACAATGCTCCACGACACTTGTCATCACAATGATGCATGACCACATTCATCACAATGCTTCATGACCAGTATCATCACAATGCTCGATGAGCCTTGTCATCACAATGCTCCATGCCGTTGTCATCAGAATGCTCCTTGGCCCCTCTAATCACAATTGTCCATGACCTTTTTATCACAATGCTCCAGAATTCTTGTCATCATAATGTTCCATGGCCGTGTCATCACAATGCCCCATGGCCCCTGTCATCCCTGTGCTCCATGATATCTTTCTTCACAATTCTAGATGACCACTGTCATCACAATGCCCCATGACACCTGTCTTCACATTTCGCCATGGCCCTTGTCATCGCAATGCTCCATGAACCGTGTCATCACAATATTCCAGGACACTTGTCGTCACAATGATCCTTGACCACATTCATCTGAATACTCCATGGCATATTTATTCGCAATTTTTCATAGCCCCTGAAATCAAATTGCTCCATGTTCCCTTTCTAACAATGCTCCATGACCACTGTCAACACATTGTCCCATGACGCCTGTCATCACAATGCTCCATGGCCCCTTTCATCACTATTCTCCATGATCCCTGTCATCACAATGTTCTAAAACATTTCTCATCACAATGCTCCAATACCCCTGTAATCACAATGCTACATTCCCGTTACATCACAGTGCTACAGAATTCTGGTCATCACAATATTCCATAACCGTGTCATCACAATGCTTTATGCCCGTTGTCATCACATTGCTCCACGACACTTGTCATCACAATGATCCATGACCACATTCATCACAATGCTTCATGACCACTGTCATCACAAAGCTCGATGACCCTTGTCATCACAATGCTCCATGACATTGTCATCAGAATGCTCCTTGGCCCCTCTAATCACAATGGTCCATGCCCATTTTATCACAATGCTCCAGAATTCTTGTCATCATAATGTTCCATGGCCGTGTCATCACAAAGCCCCATGACCCCTGTAATCACAATGCTCCATGGCCCCTGTCATCCCAGTGCTCCATGATATCTTTCTCTACAATTCTAGATGACCACTGTCATCACAATGCCCCATGACACCTGTCTTCACATTTCGCCATGGCCCTTGTCATCGCAATGCTCCATGAACCGTGTCATCACAATATTCCAGGACACTTTTTGTCACAATGATCCATGACGACATTCATCTGAATACTCCATGGCCTATGTATTCACAAATTTTCATGGCCCCTGAAATCACTTTGCTCCATGTTCCCTTTCTAACAATGCTCCATGACCACTGTCAACACATTGTCCCATGACGCCTGTCATCACAATTCTCCATGGCCCCTTTCATCACTGTGCTCCATGATCCCTGTCTTCACAATGTTCTAGAACAATTGTCATCACAATGCTCCATGACCCCTGTAATCACAATGCTCCATTCCCTTTTCATCACAGTGCTACAGAATTCTGGTCATCACAATATTCCATAACCGTGTCATCACAATGCTCTATGACCACAGTCATCACAATGCTCCACGACACTTATCATCACAATGATCCATGACCACATTCATCACAATGCTTCATGACCACTGTCATCACAATGCTCGATGACCCTTGTCATCACAATGCTCCATGCCGTTGTCATCAGAATGCTCCATGGCCCCTCTAATCACAATGGTCCATGCCCTTTTTATCACAATGCTCCAGAATTCTTGTCATCATAATGTTCCATGGCCGTGTCATCACAATGCCCCATGACCCCTGTCATCACAGTGCTCCATGGCCCCTGTCATCTGTGTGCTCCATGATATCTTTCTTCACAATTCTAGATGACCACTGTCATCACATTGCCCCATGACACCTGTCTTCACATTTCGCCATGGCCCTTGTCATCGCAATGCTCCATGAACCGTGTCATCACAATATTCCAGGACAATTTTCGTCACAATGATCCTTGACCAAATTCATCTGAATACTCCATGGCCTATGTATTCACAATTTTTCATGACCCCTGAAATCAAATTGCTCCATGTTCCCTTTCTAACAAGGCTCCATGACCACTGTCAACACATTGTCCCATGACGCCTGTCATCACAATGCTCCATGGCCCCTTTCATCACTATGCTCCATGATCCCTGTCTTCACAATGTTCTA